>NC_041222.1:33750-48523 GCF_002837175.3 Physeter macrocephalus
GCTCCGCGGCATGTGGGATCCTCCCAGACCCGGGCGTGAACCCGGTTCCCCTGCATTGGCAGGCGGACGCGCAACCACTGCGCCACCAGGGAAGCCCCTACATGATTTTTTTTAAAATTTTATTTATTTATTTATTTTTGGCTGCGTTGGGTCTTCCTTGCTGAGCGAGGGCTTTTCTCTAGTTGTGGCGAGTGGGGGCTACTCTTCATCGCAGTGCATGGGCTTCTCATCGCAGTGGCCTCTCTTGCTGCAGAGCACGGGCCCTAAGCGCATGGGCCCCAGTAGCTGCGGCACGCGGGCTCAGTAGCTGTGGCTCACGGGCTCCAGAGCACAGGCTCAGTAGTTGTGGCGCACGGGCCCAGCTGCTCCGCGGCATGGGGATCCTCCTGGACCAGGGCTCGAAACCGTGTCCCCTGCATTGGCAGGCGGACTCCCAACCACTGCGCCACCAGGGAAGCCCTACGTGAATTTTTTAAAGAACAAATATGTAGAGATTTTTAAAAAGCAATTTAACCATATATTCGCTTTAGTCCACTCCTCAAAGGAAACAGAAACAGATAAGAGGGGCAAAAACGACCTCCCCGGCTCCTTTATTATTATGGGTACTGTTAGCATGCTGGTGGATTGCTTACTAGTTTTTGTCTAGCTTTTTAAGGTAATTTTAATGCAGGTGGATCAAATTTGGAAATCTTGTGTACCCTTCTTATGTCCCAGAAGTTTTCTGTGTTGTCATCATGTGGACTCCATAGCCATCCCACTGTGGTTCTAGAATAGTCTCTCCCTCAAACGTGCCATCTCATCGTTTGCCTAATGAATTCTTTATTGTTGAATACTTAGGTGGTTTCCCCTTTGGAGCCAGTTATAAATACCACTTCCATGCACGTTTTTGGTACATGCATCTTTTCCTGTATTTTGGAGTATTTCACTTGGCTAGAGTCCCAGAAGTGGAGGTGCAGGGGTTCGTGGCCCATGTTGGGTGGCTGGGATCAAAGAGTATCTCCTAAGTGTGGATGAGCGTTTGCTGGAGGATGGGGTGGAGGTGAGACTTGGAGTCCCCTGTTCTGCTGGCCACATGTGTGAGGGTCTGGGACTCCCTGGAGAAGGGGGCAGGACATGTCCTGCTAGGGATGCAGGACACAGACCACAAATATCCATCTCTTAGAGCCTGCATTGGGGCAGCTTCCCATTTGTCTGGAGGAAAGGGAGGTTGAAGCAGAAGCCGTGTGAACCAGGAGACAGTGGGTCCCTGGGGACAGTGGGGGCATGACCATTAAGGTTCTCACTTCAGCCCGACAGATGGTGACACTAAGACCCAGAGGGAGAGAAAGAATTGATGTCTCTCTCACGCGCACAGATAGGTCAGTGATGGGCCCTCTGAGGACAGGCCTGGTCTATTTATTTGCTTGAGGACCTGACAAAGCATCTGGGCAAGAGGGAGGGAGCACCTCTTCTGTGTCCCCAAGTGCATCAGGCAGCCCTTTGTCTCTCTACCCAGGTTACAGACGAAGAAATCAAGCCTCGGGACAAGTGACAGGTCCAGGCTTCTTTTCTTCAACGCAGCTTCTTTTCTTTGCATCTTTGGTGGCCTGGGTGGGTGTGGAAGGCTTGGGGCGCTGATTGCCCTGGCTCTGGAGCAACCTCCCCCTTTAGCTGCAGCTTTGGGGCCTCAGCCCTGGAGGCTGAAGAGGACCCTCATCCAAGGCTGAGCTGACCTCAATACCTGTGATGGGGTGGGGGTGAGTGCCAGACACTCCTCTAGGCTTGTTTTGTGTACCATCAGACTTAACCTTCCCAACAGCCCGATGAAGCTGACACTCCTGTTACCCCCATTTTAAAGCCGAGGAGACTGGGGCACTGACAGGTAAAGGAATTTGCCTGAGTAACACAGCTCAGAAATGAGCAGCTGGGGCTCGGGCCCTGGACCTAACCATACACCACAGTGCCTTGGGGAAGACGATGAGGCTCTCTCTGTTGCCAGCTCCTCTCACCCCACGCATTAGGTTTCTTTCCTACACCTGCAGTGGCCCTCCCACCTAGAGCACAACTGGATGGGTTCTTTTTTTTTTTTTTTTTTAAGATTTTTTTGATGTGGACCATTTTTAAAGTCTTTATTGAATTTGTTACAATATTGCTTCTGTTTTACGTTTTGGTTTTTTGGCCACGAGGCATGTGGGATCTTAGCTCCCCGACCAGGGATCGAACCCGCACCACCTGCATTGGAAGGCGAAGTCTTAACCTCTGGACCGCCAGGGAAGTCCCTGGGTGGGCTCTGATGAGAAGATTTTCACAACAGTGTTTTAAAGGATGAATAGGCATTGAATAGAAGTCGTCAAATAAAGGAAGACTATTAGTCTGGGAAAGGGCATGGCAAGGGCAAGGAACAAGGTGTGTTTGAAGGAAAAGTTCACTTCTCCCCACTGCTGGACATAAATAACCGTGACGGCGGTTGCCAGTTCCTCACACATCAGGATCCTCCTTGGCCCTGTGCATGTGTCAGTTTTCCAATAGTCTCACCAATTCGTTGAGGAAGGTATTTTGATTATCACCATCCCCATTCTACAGATAATAGCACTGAGGCATGGAAAGGAAGCTGGCAAGTCGTAGAATCAGGATCTGAACCTTCAGCATCTATCAGATCCCTGCACTTTTTTTTTTTTTTTTTTTTTCCCCTGCACTTTTAAACTCCACTCCAGGTTGTGGAGTATGGCCTTAGCCCGCAGACATCGGGCAGCCGGAGACAGACTAGGGAAAGGAGTGTTGAGGCCTCACTGGTGGCCAGGCCCAGGGACAGTGGTTGGGCTGGACACAGGGAAATCTCTGAGGCCACAATTGGCCCCTGAAAGGAGCAAAGGGTGGCTGGGTAACTGAAGAAGAGGAAAAGCAGAAAAGATCCTTGTCAGAGAGGATTGGCCCTGGTTTCATGAAATAATCACAGCTACTGTGTCCAGAACACTTACTGGGTACCAGGCTCTGTACATGGGTTACCTCTTGCAGCTGATACATAGCCTGCAAAGTGGGTGCTGGGTGCTAAAGCTGGATTGTCTGGGTTCCAATACGGGCCCTGCCACTTAACAGCTGCGTGCCCTCAGGCAAATTCTTGCACCTCCCTAATCTTCAGTTTCCCCTTGTGTCAAATGGTTATAATAACTGCACCTACCTTGTAGGGCTGCTATGAGCATCAAACGAATGAACCCACATAAAGCCACAAAAGAGTACCTGGCGCCCAGTAAGCGTGGTGGAAGCTGTTTTGCAAATGGGGAAACTGAGGCTCAGAGAAGTTAGGCTTTTGCTCAAGGTGACCAGCTTTTTTAAGAGGCAGAGCTGGGATTTCGCTCAGACCATCCAGCTCCAGAGCTGGCTTTGCTTGACCATCGTCCTCTCGGCCGCCCAAGGTGCTGGGGGTGGCCATTTGGAAAGCCCCCAAGGTGGCTCTGTGCTTGTGGGTGGGGGAGGACAGGGAGGCGACAGAGGTGGAGAGGTGGTCCCCCAGTTGGTAGGTCTCTCACTCACCAGGTCACCCAGGGCCCCAGCGGCGCCTCCTCCAACCCAGGTCCCAGGAGCCCCAGGGTTTCCCTTGGTGCCAGGGGATTGTTTTCAGCTCTGTCTGGGCCCGCCTCTGGCTCCGGGAGACAGGCCCTGGGCGTCACACTCCCTCCTGTCTCCCCATTCTCGTCTGCGGAGTGGGGGCGGCCAGGACTCGAAAAGGCCCCAAAATAAATGGACCTCTTATCTGATCTCCCAGCCTGGCCTGTTATCTGATCATTACATAATGGCTAGGCCTGTGGCCTCTCCCGCTGGCTGACGCGCTGACGGCATGGAGGAGGTGGCCCCAGGAGGCCCCAGCAATCGGGAGGAACTGGGGTTCCTGGAAGTCTGGGGAGGGGGCAGGGAAAGTCCGAAGGGAAGGAGGAAAGCGCTGCACTAATCTGCAAGCCAGACCCTGGGTCTCGTGGGGAGAGGTAGGTCCGAGCCCGGCCCGGTCAGCCGCGTGTGCTGTGAATCTGGCACATCGCCTGTCTCCGGGCCTCAGTCTCCCCATCTGTACAGGAGGCCTAAGTAACAGCCAAGAAGTCTGTCTTCACTATCAGGGACAGGGAGAGCGTGAGGGGCTTGGTGGGTCCCAAGGGGGGTGATCAGCAGCAGGTGGTGCCAGCCCTTGAGTCTACTTGAGCCTGAGACATCAGTGACCTCCCTCACAGAGGCCGGAAACCTGCAGGCCACCCTGTTCCACCACATCACCACCCCCCTAGGAGAGTCAGTTCTTCTCCCGTGGCTGAAGTCAATCAAAGAATTGTGATAAAAAGAACTACCATACACCCTATCTCACCTCTGTGGGTTGTGTGGGTTCTATTCTTACTGTCCTTTTACTGACAAGGAAACCAAAGCCCAAAGTGAAATAGTTCGCCAAAGCAGCATCAGTTAGTAAGTGTTGGGCCTGAGATTCAAACCCAGGTCGGCCTGGCTCCAGGGACCTTGCTTTTAATGAAAATGCAGGCACTCTGGAGTCCCTGACACATAGGACAGGGCCAGGGTGAGGACTTATAAGGCAAACGTCCTTGTCCTGGACTTATCCTTCCCAGGGTGTTGCCGGCGGGTGGCAGTCTGCCGTCCTCCTCTGACCCCTGGGGGTCCTGAGCCAGCGAGGAGGTGGAAGGAGGTTGGGTTAGGCCAAAGACAGCCCAATAGCCCGGGATTCAGAAGAAGCCTCCCTCCCCCCTCCTCTGAGCTGGCGTCGGCTGGACGTGCGGCCAGGCCCTCCGCACCCATCTTTGATCTCCAAGAAAACAGGAAGTAAGCGCGACAAGATGGAGACACAAACTTCCAAACAGTCTCCCCTTCTCTGTCCTCCTTCCCTCCTCCGGAGCCCCCCCTTCCCCGGCACATTCCTCAGGACGAGGTGTAGGGGCCTCATTTCCTCTTCCTCCTCTGCTGGGTCAGGGTGAAATTCCATTCCCTTCCCTCAGGACCTGCGCTTCCGGGCAGCAGGCTCTGCAGCCTACTCCGGCAGCTGCCCTCTGAACCTGGGCTCAGTCTCCATCGGGGCCAGGAGACTCTCAACCCTCCTTGGCCCGTTCCTCCCGGCCTCCTTGAGGCATAAGGGGGGAATTTTTGTCTCCTGATCCTTTGGAGTGGACCAGCCCAGAGGCTTGGATGTGTGCACAGGTGGGTCCTGCCACGCATTTAGGGTTGCCAGATGTAGTAAATGAAAATTTAAGATGCCCAGTTTAAATTTTAATTTCGGATAAACCGTGAAAAATTTTTTAGTATAAGTATATCCCACGCAATGTTTGGGATATACTTATTCTTTTAAAAATATTCATTTTTGGGCTTCCCTGGTGGAGCAGTGGTTGAGAGTCTGCCTGCCGATGCAGGGGACACGGGTTCGAGCCCTGGTCTGGGAAGATCCCACATGCCGCGGAGCAACTAGGCCCGTGAGCCACAGCTACTGAGCCTGCGCGTCTGGAGCCTGTGCTCCGCAACCAGAGAGGCCGCGGCAGTGAGAGGCCCGCACACCGCGATGAAGAGTGGCCCCCACTTGCCGCAACTAGAGAAAGCCCTCGCACGCAAACGAAGACCCAACACAGCCAAAAATAAATAAATAAATAAACATTCATTTTTTTTTTAAATTTATTCAGATTTAACTGGGTGTCTTGCATTTTATCTGTCAACCCTACACCTACTAGCACTGTGACCTCAGGCAAGAGACTTTGTGTTTCTGAGGTTCAGTTTCTTCATCTGTGGAATGGGTATAATGATATCCACCTTGCAGGGTAGCTCTGAAGATACAATAAAGCCCTTCCCCAGTGCCAAGCACCCAGTAGGCATTTGGAAAGTGGGAGCAATTGTCACCACGTTGCTCTTAACCGGCCCACTCTCTGGCTGTGCTTTCCCAACAGGTCTTGCAGAAACAGTCTATTGCGACCTACAGCCTGTGGACCCACAGGTGACATACATCACCAGCCAGGTTTCTGAGGGCTGCGTGGCTCAGAGCCCCAATGCCACCCTGGAAGTCCACATCCTCTTCTTGGAGTTCCTAAAGGTGAGTGTCTGATGGCAGGGTCAGGTGGGGACCCAGCAGATGGCCCAGGGCCGATGAGATGAGGGGAACCTCTCCTTGTGGCTGTCCCTGAGACAGTGGGCTGAGTCCTCACCAGGGCCCCTGCCAGGAGTGTGACATCGGCACCTCATCTCACAGGGCCTGTAAGGGGTGGCATTTCTGGGGCAGTCTTCTGGATGCCCACACAAGACGCTGGTGCAGAGGGCTGTGTTTGGCCGGCAGCGGAGTGGAGAAGAGCCAGGCGAGCTGTCATTCATGTACCTCCAGTGATGGGGAGCTCACTGTTTCTCAGTGACACGGCTGTGCTCTAGGAGTCCTTGAGACAGACCTTGAGACAGTGCTTCCCTCAGTTAAGCGCAAATCTCCCTCCCTGGAATGTCACTCATTGAACATCTGTGACCCGGACAGGCAGCCCCCCAGAGACTGGAGGCCGGTGATGTCACTCAGAGACCATTCTCCCCCGACCAAGAAGGTCCACCGTGAGTTTGTCTAAGTCCCTCTTGATAATCATAACACGTTTATTGAGCACTTACTATGTGCTAGGTACTGTGCTAGGCCTGCTAAGTACCAGGAGCAGAGTTAAGCACCTTTCGTGTATTAAACCTCCTGAGGGCCCATCTGTCAGGGTCTGTTTCCCCACTTTTAGGAGGAGAGACCTGTGGCAGGCTGAGAGGCGAAGCGACATGCCCGAGGTCAGAGTTCACTAGATCCCCGAGACTCCAAGCTAGGCCGTCACCTGGGTCTCCGGTGGATCTCAGTGTTTAGCCGGCGCCTGGCCTGCCCGGGCTGGCAGCCACACCTGGCCAATGCGGCCTCAGGTCCTGATAGCAATTTAGTGGTGTCAGCTCGGGGTGAACTTGTGGCCCCCAAAACTGTTAGGTTGCCCTGCATTTGTGCAGTGATAAGACAGTGCCAAGACCACCAATATCGGGGGGCCTGCTCCCCACCACCCTGCCTGCCACCAGGACTGTGGGTCTCGATAATCCTCAAGCCGAAGATAGCGCCAAACACACGTTGTGTGGTTTCCATAGCCATTGTAATGTTTTTCAAGTTTGGTAATGATATGGAAAATGAGATTGCCCTCTGTAAGTTCCTCATGTGTGTTCGGATGTTCAGGTCTCTGTGCCTCGCCTGGGTGGCACTGGGACGCCCCCAGCCCCAGTCACGCAACAGTGAGCCAGTGTCAGAGAAGGCTCCTGGCCAGGCACCCAGGTCTATTGGAGACAGATGTGTAGACAGACAGCCAGGACCCAGATGATTGGTGCTTTCTCGGGGAGCGCAGGGCAGGGGTAGGCCAGCTGCGATGGGATTAGGCTGGGCTTCATGCAGGGAGCAGGAACACTAAGAACGGCCAGAGTTCCCGGAATGAAGGAGGCCGTGGGGAAGGGCAGAGGATAGAGTGAACGCACAGGCAGCAAAGTGGGACTCAGTTGAGGCCAGCACGTGATCCACTGCGTCGTGAGCTTACAGTTCACCTCGGGGCAGGGCTGGGGAGATGGGCAAGGCCCCGTCGCCATAGTAAGGGGTTCGGTCTCTATCCTGTGGGCAGTGACAGTCATTGGAGGGTCTTTAGGGGCACGACAGGGTGCTGCTGTAATATGTCATCCTAGAGCTCATGACACCAGAATCTCCCTGTCACACTCTGCCTCTTCCAGAGAACTCAGTCCATGGAGTGTCCGGCTTTTAACTCAAGGAGTCAGGCTGCAGGCTCCAGGACCGCTGGGCCTGTTTGTTTGAGGGGGTGATGGAGAGAGCTGGGGTTCAGGAGATGGGGGCTCCAGTCCTGGATCCGTCACTGGCCAGCACCTCGTATGGTGCCTGGCATGCAGAAGGGACTCCTTCTCCCCTCGCTCCAATAGACACACACTTCTTGGGCTAAGGGACTCACCAAAGAATCATGGAGTAGCAGAAGGTGGCCCAGGGCCTGGAGTATACCGACGACTGTTTGTTGAATGAATGAATGAATGAATGAATGAATGCACTGCCATGTGACCTTGAGGCCAGGGTTAAGAGCGTGGGCTCTGGAGCCAGACAGTCTTCGAATTGAACCTTACTCCCCACCACTTACAGGGGCACGATCTTGGGCCACCTCTCCAAGCCTTGGTTTTCCCTGGGAAACATGGAGATGATAATCATACCTAGCTCCCAGGGGCCTGGGAGAATCCAGTGGGGTAGCACAGGCGAATTCCTGAGCTCAGGCCTGCCCAGAGCCACCCTCGATGTTCAGTAGCTCTGCCTGTTGTTATTATAGCGTCTCCTCTGTGGGCTCCGTGTCTCCCCTGTCGGCACCCTCATTTGCTGAGCACGCTGCACAGTGGGCGGCACATCTTCACGCCAGTCAACTAATTCGATCCTCATAGGTTGTTGCTATGAGGCGGCTGAAACAGGGACTGGGAATCCATTTGCAAAGGGGGCAGCTGAGGTCTAGCCTGACGGAGCTGGGTGCTCCTGGCCTTCTTGCCCCAAGGGTCGAGCCCACGCTCCCACCAGATCTACTACCGTGAGAGCGAAAGACCCGTGGCTTCCCTGGGAGACATCTTCCTCCCCAGGCGGCCCCCAAGAAGGGGGTCTACAGCCCAACAGTCCCCCTCAGCCAGTCCTCGCCAGGTGCCTGCTCTGTGCCCGGCCTGTGTTGGGCATTGACGGTGCAGAGAGAAAGCAGATCTGGTCCTTGCCCTTGAGCCACCCGCAGGGGAGGCAGAGGTGGGCGTGGGCATCCCTGGCACCAAGCGATGGACTCGGCAGCTGGGGAAGGGGATGCAGGGGCCTGCGGGCCCCGGGAGGATTTGCACTGAGTGTGGAGGGAAGGAGGCGTTAGGGAAACGGCTCCCAGGGTCTAGCCAGCCCGCGAGGGGAGTCAAGGGCGTTCCAGGCAGAAGGCACTGTGTGAGCAAAGGCCTAGAGGCAAGAAACACGGGCGGGCAGCGGTGGCATGGGTGGCGACTGTCTCAGCAACGGGCCCTAGCCCTCCCAACCTATGGCTGCCGCCTTCAAACCCTGGCACAGAGAAACAGCTTTCCCCGGCATCCCCGTGCGGCCTCTCAAGCCTCAGATTTCCTGTGGGCGGACAGCAGATGAGTTGTGGCGGCCAAGAGCCTCGGGGAAGAGAGGTTCAGGGGGGCCGGTGTTGGGAGGGTTTGCAGACAGACGAGGGGGCCGCCGGGCAGGGGCTCTATCTTGCTGGGTCCCCGAAGGGCAGGCTGGAGCCTGGATTCCGGGAGGGGGCCCAGGGTCACATCCTGACCTGCAGAGACAGGAAACCGGCCTGGTGTCTCAGCAGTTCCCGTCAGGCCGACTACACTGATCTGCTGTCCTCCTAACAAACCCCAGGCAGCCAGAGCTGAAACAGCTTCTGATTCACCCCACTCCTGGGCAAACTCAGGGAACTGACGAGGCCTTGCCCACCCCCAAGCACACGAACTCGCGGGGCTCTGGCACTGACTCCTTCCTGGGGAGAGGGGCAGACAAGGCTGCTTGGGCAGACGGAGGGCGGGGGGGGGCCACGGGTTCCCCCAGGCCATCCTGGGAGGCTGTGAAGGGCTGTGGAAGGCAGTGCCGCCCTCAGACCTGGGCAAGGGGCCCCTGCCTGGGACCCACAATTTGCAGCCCCTCTCTGGCCCTTTTCCAGTTGCCTCTCCCCCGCCCCGGGTGGGGAAGCTGCCGAAGGGACCTGCACCCCTCCCCTAGTTCCTACCCTGGGAACCCAGGACTCCAGAATTCCCTGCCCAAATGTGCTGGGCCTCCTCCCAGGGCTGGATGGGGCTCTTTCTTGTCCTTTCCTCTAGAAGGGGCACTGCATGGCTGGCGTCAGCTCCCTTAGACCTGAAGGCTGGGTGAGGTGATTAAGAGTGGACATTGGTGGTGCAGAGAGAAAGCACACCTGGCCCCTGCCCTGGAGCCACTCCTGGGGGAGGCAGAGGCGGGCGTCAGCAGCCCTGGTACTGAGTGATGGACTCAGCAATGGGGGGCACGGGGGGCTGGGAGGAGTGAGCATGGCAGAGCTTGGGCATCCAGGCTGGTTTTCCACACGTGTCCATGTGAAGAGAAGCAAGGTGGGCTGGGGCCAGGGGCTGTCATATACGTTCTTGTCCCAGGCCTTGCAGATATTAGGGGCAAGCTTGGTGGAGGGGCATGGGCTGGGGGTCGGACAGACTGGACAGGGATTGTGTCTGCTCTCTCAGTGCTGTATCCCCAGTGTCCAGCTCAGGGTCAGTTCAGGTACTGGATGGATGGATGGATGGATGGATGGGTGGGCGGGTGAATAACGGAAGGAAGGGGAAATACACATGTGTGTAAGCATTTGCTGACTGTCCATCCCCAAGAGGTTAGTGGTGTCACTGACTGTTTGGGGGTGTTACTCTTGTCCTCTGCCAAGCTCCTTGATGACAGGGTTGTGTCTTCTTTCCTGTCCCCCTTTGACAGCATAGAAGCTGGGCCCAGTGCTGGTCTCTCAGACAAACGAACTGGGGACGTGGGGAGAACATGGGCTGACCAGGGACCCTCAGCTGGGGAGAGGAGCAGGCCTCTCCTGGGTGTTCTGGAAGCCCACCCTGTAGCCACCTGGCTGGAGACCGTGACTCCCAGGTGCCAATGGATGGATGGGTGGGCGGGTGAATAACGGAAGGAAGGGGAAATACACATGTGTGTAAGCATTTGCTGACTGTCCATCCCCAAGAGGTTAGTGGTGTCACTGACTGTTTGGGGGTGTTACTCTTGTCCTCTGCCAAGCTCCTTGATGACAGGGTTGTGTCTTCTTTCCTGTCCCCCTTTGACAGCATAGAAGCTGGGCCCAGTGCTGGTCTCTCAGACAAACGAACTGGGGACGTGGGGAGAACATGGGCTGACCAGGGACCCTCAGCTGGGGAGAGGAGCAGGCCTCTCCTGGGTGTTCTGGAAGCCCACCCTGTAGCCACCTGGCTGGAGACCGTGACTCCCAGGTGCCAAGCACTGGGAGCCCCAGGAGGCCGGATGGACTCTAGGGGCCACACAATACTAGAACATCAGTGAGCCCAGCTCCTCCCTGCACAGATGGGGAGACTGAGGCCCAGAGAGGGGAAGCTGCAGGGTGGCGTGGCTGAAGTAGGTCCCAATTCCAGCTAACTGCTGCCCAGCTCTAACGCCAGCCTCCTCAGCCTCCAAACCACGGCACTCCTCTGGATGAGCGGGCAGGGAGGGAACCGGCGGTAGCGAAAGCCAATCTATCAATACTACCATGTATTTAGCCGGGCACTGGACAACTCGCTTTGCAGGCAGAATCTCACTGAATCCTCACAAGTCTATGAAGTGGGTATATTGCTCAGCCCATTTTCCAGATCAGGAAGCCGAGGCCCAGAGAGAGGAAGTAACTGCCCAGGGTCACAAGCGAATGACTGAGCCCGGGTTTGAATTCAGGTCAGTCTGGCTTTGACCCCCTTCACCCGTTACCCTGCCTGCATGTGCCGTCTGAGTCTGCTGGGGTGGACAGAGGATGGCTGGCTCCAATCTGGCCGGCTCCAGTCTGGCCCTCGGAGTGGGGGGGGGCTGCAGGCAGCCCCGAGGCTCCACTCCTAGAAGAATTGCTGGAAGCGACTTTCTATAAGTGGCTACTAGCACTCAGGACCTCCTCACCGAAATCTCCCCTTCCCGCCACTGACTGCTGGGCCAACAATGGCATCTGTGGGACACGGGCACAAAAATAGAAACATGGTCTCCCGCCCACTGGCTCAGGGAGGGGGCCGGGGCAGGCCCAGGCCGGCCCAGGTTGCAGAGCTGGGGGAGAGGGCTTGGCTGGCCTGCCCGCCTCGGCTGGGCTCCCAGAATTCCCAGGATGACACTGGGAAGACTGGGAGCTTGGGGTGGGGGGCAAGGCAGGCCCCTTTCTTTGCCTTTGGGCTCCAGGCTGGGAGGCAAGAGGGAAGTCGGCGTGTGAGTGACCAGGCTGATGAGTCAGGGCCATGGGATGGAAATGTTTGCTGTGGAAACCTTGACTGGGTTTTTCTGGTAACCAGCTGGCCTTCGGCTCGGCCCAGGGGCTCAGAGACCCCAGGGAGCCCAGCCAGCCGAGTTTCCACATGGCTCACTTGCTGTGTGGCCCTGGCCCCTGCCTGCCCCTCTTTGGGCCTCAGCCCCCACCCCCTTCCCAGCCCCCAACTCTACAGGGAGGGACTTGGTGACAACTGACTGGGGGGACTGGTATGTGAGCCCTGGGAGCACAGCCAGATGTCATGTCATGACACACGTCACCAAGCTCCAGTCTCCTAACCCCCTCACCCTCAGCATGACCCGACACTGACCTCTACTTCTCTTTTTTAACTTCCTTTATCCCGAGCCCCACCTGGTTTGGGTTCCCAACCCTGTCTTACTCCCATTTCACAGATGGGGAAACTGAGGCACAGAGAAACTGGGACCGTTGCAGAGCGGCAGCAGGAATGGATGTTCACAGGGCTCTTTCCTCCCAGCTCAGGGGCTGCGCTCCCAGTCGCCCTGTCACCTGCAACGCTCTTGGCCTGCGGGTGTCCACCCAAGGGCAGAGGAGGGATCTCCTCGTCTGCAGCAGCCGTGGCACCTCCAAACCATGGGGCCCATCTATTCACCATGTATGGGCCTCAAGGTCTACTCCTCTGTGGGAGGACAGACAGATGGAGCCGGACAGTGATGAACTGTGGAGCGGTCTGGGCAGCGGCAGGGTTGACAGGGAGGACACGGTCCAGGTGAGCTATCCAGGGGTCCAGGCACCCACTCTGGCACCAGGCTGATGTGCACTGGGCGCCTGACTTCATCACTCACCTTGGCACGTGACCTCCCTGTCCCCGATCGCTGCATCTGTGAAATGGGAGAGTACCTGACCCTGCTTCATGAGAGCATGCACAACTTTCACAGCACAGGACTGGGCACAGATTAGGTGGAACCTCATGAAATTACGGATATTTGATTGTTGTTTCTTTAAAAGCTTTATCGTGAAAACATCTGCCTGTTTAAAGCGTACAGTTGAGCGGTTTTTATCAAATACACAGAGTTGTGCAATCACATTCGATTGTTCAAGCTAATAATACATAGGCATCTAAGGTAAGGAAGCTGGGGTGGGTGCATTCTCGATGGTTCAGACAGGTCAGCAGTGCCCGGGCCTTTCCTGATACCGCAGAGGTGGGCCTTCCTTCACTCCGGTTAATTTCGAGTACTGATCACAATCCTGGAACAAAATGTCAGTTCTGACCTTTAGATTGGTATTTCATATTTTACCAGAATATGGTATTAAATCCAGTATTTAATTCTTCAAGTGTTTAGAATTTTAATATTTTTAAATGTTTTAATATTTTTAAAAATTGATGAAACAAGATATTTCAAAATCCAAAAGTTATAAACCCATAAGAAAACATAAATTAATCAAAAATGTGAACTTATACAAACATAAATTTGAGACACATCATTCTACTGTAAATTAGCATAAAAGTGATTATTCAAAAAAATAAGCAACCTAAATAGCTCACTAAAATGAAAAAAATTATTTATGAAACATTGAAAATGAAACATTATTTGCTTTTTTGTTGTTGTTTCAAAGAGCAAACTTACAAAGAGGGATTATGGTGTCATTATTAGGTAACGGAAATATTTCTCGCAGATTTTTCCAGCAGCTGAAACACTCTCTGGCTCTGTGACATCAGTTGGGGAAATGGCCAGGAGATAATTAGAAGTTAAATCTAAAAACTTTCCACTGATGTCTTCATCTTGAAATACCTGTCTCCTTTTTGATAAGTTTGAGGAGATTTGGGGAGGGTCAGCTTTTTGTCTCTTTGGAGAGACTGCCAGCTTTTGAGAGCCTCTGGAGTTTGTGTTTCAGTCAAATGTTTCCATTTGTCTTTGTCCTCGTGAGGACGGGGCTTCTGAGGCCTACACCTGTCTCAGTTTCAGGAGTCACCTGTTCATACTGCATTGGTTCAGAGAGTCTTTGAGCAGAGCAGGGGTTCTTCTTTCGATAGAAGCTTTGCCTTCTGGATCGCTGTGTTCTTTTTTCTTCTTGAGAATAAGGAGGTATAGAAAAACGTGATGGGGCAGGATAGCGGTTGAGAGTAGAGGCCTGCCCCGGTCCAGATCTTAGCTCCATACTTACTTGCTGTGTGATCATGGGCAAATGATTTCACCTCTTTGTGCCCCACTTCCTCATCTGTCAGTGAGAAGAACAATGGTACCTACCTCTTCGGGTTGTCCTGGGGAGTAAGTGAGTCAATGTGTAAAGCACTTAGACTAGTCCAAGCACTTAGTAAGCACTATATAAGTGTGAGGTATTAATTATTGTTGTTGCCGTTTGTTGTTTGGCCTGAGGCAGCCCAACACTGGAGCCTACCCGGGGTCTTTGGTGAGGCTAATGGTGGACTTTTGGAGGGAGACTAGTCCAAGCACTTAGTAAGCACTATATGTGTGAGGTATTAATTATTGTTGTTGCCGTTGGTTGTTTGGCCTGAGGCAGCCCAACACTGGAGCCTACCTGGGGTCTTTGGTGAGGCTAATGGTGGACTTTTGGAGGGCTCACGCCAAAGATATAAGTGTGAGGTATTAATTATTGTT
The DNA here is from genome assembly GCF_002837175.3 of Physeter macrocephalus. NCBI lineage: Eukaryota > Metazoa > Chordata > Mammalia > Artiodactyla > Physeteridae > Physeter > Physeter macrocephalus. The sequence continues at coordinate 48,350 of NC_041222.1, forward strand.
GTTGCCGTTTGTTGTTTGGCCTGAGGCAGCCCAACACTGGAGCCTACCCGGGGTCTTTGGTGAGGCTAATGGTGGACTTTTGGAGGGCTCACGCCAAAGAGTACTTCCCAGAACTTCTGCTGCCACTGGCCTTGTCCTCACGTTGAGACACAGCCACCCCCCGCCTCTGCAGGA
>NC_041222.1:48661-56647 GCF_002837175.3 Physeter macrocephalus
AGAAAACAGAATCTAAAGAGGTGTTAGCCAGCCTCGCCTCCCTTGCCCCAAATAGAAATACAGAAAAATCTGAGGCATGCCCTTGTCTCCAAGAAGGTACAAAACCTCAGAGATGGAAAATTCTAAATCAATAGGAAGACTTCTCTTTCAGGTATAGGATATATTCTATTAAAGATGGAAAAGATGGTAAATCTCTGCCATTTATGTTGTGTGAAAATATTCTATTATGTGTGGCTGACATACCCCACATCTTAAAAGGCTGCGTGCCAGACAGATATCAGTTTAATTCCCATAAACCAATTACACCCAAGCATCCTACTTTCATCACCTCTCCATCACTGAAAGACAGGATTCACTGTGTGGCTTATGTCTTTGATGTCAACTCTATTGACAATCTCTTCTCTAAAACGCTGGCAAAGTTCAAACAAGTTCAGAAAGAAATATTAAACTGCGGTGTAGCACATGTAGCATCGCTTACTAAAGTGAATAATTGCTATGAAGTTCTTCAAGACAACTTCTCAAAGATGAAAAGTCTATGATTTCTCAAAGCCAGATGCAACTGTGGGAACGTTCCAGGTCTGCATGCGACATCAGTTGCCTTGATTCAGACACTTGGCCCAAATCAGGGTTGCTGACAGCCTCTTTGAGACTCTGCTTCTATTCATGTTTTACCTTCTGTCTCTGACGACATCTAACTGATGGTTCCTTCTAGGATCAGTCACACCTCAAGCGCGAAGGCCAACCTTGAGCAGTGGTGGGCCAACATACGCTCTATTGCAAACCACCCTTTGTATTTCTGCACTATTTACAATTTAATTTATATGACACCTATCTAAACCTCCTCAGCAAAATTAACTATTCCCTTATTATTTATCCATAACACTTAATTTAAAACTCTATGCAAGTACTGATCACATTGAATATAAACTGGTTACATAGTTATCTGCTTTTCTAAATAAATTGTGAGTCTTTTAAGAAAAAAAAAATTGTTGTTGTCTTTGTCATGAAAGCATTCTAAATGCATACACCATGATCAATTAAATTTTTTAATGCAGTCGGTACCTCTCAAGACATAAATGATTTCAACTTACATTTCTTATAAAATATCAAAATAATGGTATTACTCAACAAAATATGAGTATTTAGTACTTTAAAGTAGTAAAGCAAACAGGAATACTGCAAACCGGGGAGGGTTTGATGCCTCAACGCTGTCGCACAGGGACAGAGAAAGGGCACAGGGTACTCTCTAAGTCCCACAGGCGTTTGCAGGCCTGGTACACAGCAGGTGCTCTGCGGAAATAATAAACCTCAACTGACTACTGGATAAAGTTCAGGTTCATTGCATTTACTTATTTATTTTCACGGAAAGGCATTTTATTTTAAATACAGCAGCGTGTACATGTCAGTCCCAAACTCCCAATCTATCCCTCCCCGCTACCCTTAAACAAACATCTCTTTGGATTTGCTGGGGCTCATCTCCTTCATTCGTTCAGCAAAGATTTTCTGGGTACCTCCGGAGGGCCGGGCACTGTGCTGGGCTCTGGGAGACAGGAGTGGACAAGCTGGGCAGGGAGAATGGAGTGGAAGCTTCCAGTAAATGAGTCGTCACTACCGATCTGGTGGCACAGCCTGCGCAATCTGACTGGTCTATGCGTGTGTCTCTCCCCTGCCCCCATTCCAGGAGGTGTCGTCGCTGGAGCTGACTCTCCAGACATCCAAGCAAAATGGCACCCTGCCCCGAGAGGTGCTTCTGATCCTCAGCACTAACAAGACCATCTTCCTGAAGTTGCAGGCTCCAGGAATCCCACTCCACCTGGCCTACGTGAGTGTGTTACCTCCAACCCCAGCCTCAGGCACGGGCCGTGGGAGGCTCCTGGCTGTCCACCTCTGTGGGCCAGGGTCCCCTGCTTCTCTTTTTCATTCTGACATTATTCACCAGGGCCCTGCCGGCTGAATCCCATGGGGCCCTGACAGAGAGGACGCAAAGGGCAACAGAACCTGGGATAAAGAGCCCAAACCTGGAGGTGGGAATGAGGTTGATGTGCAACCCTGGCCAACTCCAACCCTCTCTCATGGCCTCAGGTTTCCCACATGTCCAGTGCGAGAATTGAGGATAGTCCCATAAAATAACCTTGTCACTGTCTTTGAAAAAGTTACAAGACATAAATTAGAAAATATTTAAGTGCAGACGAAAAAGGCCAGGAAGAAACCTAACGATGATGGACTTCCCTAGCCGTCCAGCGGCTAAGACTCCACGCTTCCAATGCAGGGGGCACGGGTTTGATCCCTAGTCAGAGAACTAGGATTCTGCATGCTGCACGGAGTGGCCCAAAAACCAAAACCAAAACCAAAACCAAACAAAAGAAACCTAACAATGCGTTAACGGTAGCTATGGGGAATTCCCTGGTGAAAAACCAAACAAAACAGTAGTTATGGCTGGGGGGTGGGATACGGAGAGATATGTTTTGTTCTTTAAACTTTGTGGAATTTGCAAGATTTGCTATAATTAGCACGGCCTAAGTTGGAGAAAAATTATTTTTAAAAAATTCAGATATTATTAAGTGTCAGACACATCCACCAGAAAGAGGAGGTCCACTGTCTGGGACCCACAGTGAGGAAGCTCAGGGCTGGAGGAGGTGGGGCGGACGCTGGCGGCACTGCTCCCTCCACATGGAAGGCCCTGGGAGGTGATCGCCAGATGCGAGCAGCTGTTGTTTACGTCCAGAGAAAGCAGAGGGGAGGGAGCCAGAGCCCGGGGGAGAGCAAAGATAACAAGTGGGAGAGAGACACAGAAAGAAAAATGGCAACGGAAAGAGGGCGGGCCTGTTGTGAGAGGAACAGACAGACTCTCAGAGAGGCCACCGAGTTCCAGGAGCGGGAGAGAGGAGCTGGGGACCTGAAGAGAGGCCCAGATCCAGGGCTGCCTGGGAGACGGGCCCAGACACGGAGAGAAGTTGAGGGGGTGCGGGACTGGCGGCAGGGGCAGCACAGAGGTACACGGAGCTGGCCAGCCCGGACGCCCCTGGGAGGGAAGTTGCTAAACCTAACGAAGCCAACCAGGAGGGCGGAGCCGACCGACCCCACGCGGCACATCCCTCGGCTCCCAGTGCGGGAAAGCGAGATCCTTCCGCGGCTCCTCCTCCCTCTCGACTCTCCCCTTTCCCCTTCCCGTTCCGGACGCCCTGGCGGCCCAACCCCGGGATCTAGGCCCGGCGGCGGGGCTCCGGTTGACGCAGGGCGCGTGAAAAGCGCCCGCCCGCCGGGCCGGAAGGTCGCAGCCGCCGCCGGCTCCGACCTCCGCCAAGCCTTCCTTCCCCCTCCCCCGCACGCTAAGACTACACGGCCGGGGGGCCGGGCGGGGGGCACCTCCGGAGCCGCGCGCGGCCTCGGCCCGCAATTTCCGGAGCCGGGCCCCCGCAGCCGGAGCCGGGACGCTGCTGGAGGGACAAAGAGCCCCACGGGGGCAGCGCCCGGAGACTGACAAACGCCTTGCCCTTTAATCCCTATTACATCCCCATTTTACAGAGCTGACCCTCAGGGTCAGATGGGTAAAAGTCCCCCCACCCCCAAACTCTCCAGCTCTAACCCACTGCCCCAGCCCTTCCATGCGGGCGGGCGCTGGGTTCCTCACCCAGGTGCTCATCACTTTGCCCCCCTGTTACAGTCCTGCTCCATTCCAGGTGGACCATTCTATGGTGTCTCGCCTATTGCCACTGTCAGGCAGTCCCCCTCAGTATCTAGCCTGAAGCCCTTATGCTGCTGCTGCTTCAGCGCAGTGCCTCTGGCTTTGGAGAGAGATGGAAAAGGAACTCTCCTCTCTCTTTTTAAAATTTATTTATTTTTGGCTGCATCGGGTCTTCGTTGCTGTGCACGGGCTTCCTCTAGTTGCGGTGAGTGGGGGCTACTCTTCGTTGCGGTGCACGGGCTTCTCACTGCGGTGGCTTCTCTTGTGGCGGAGCACGGGCTCTAGGCGCGCGGGCTTCAATAGTTGTGGCTCGTGGGCTTTAGAGCGCAGGCTCAGTAGTGGTGGCGCACGGGCTTAGTTGCTCCTCGGCATGTGGGATCTTCCCGGACCAGGGCTCGAACCCGTGTCCCCTGCATTGGCAGGCGGATTCTTAACCACTGGACCACCAGGGAAGTCCCAAGGAACTCTCTTGAGTCTGTGGCCCCAACAGCTTCCTCTGAACCGTTTGACTTCAACAGAGTACCTACACCAGGAAGTCTTTCCTAGTTCCTTCCCCAGCCCCCCAGAGTCTCTCCTGAGGCGTGGGCAGTGGAGTCAGTGAGGTGCCGGAGCCACCCAGATTCTCATCCCTGTCCATCCAGGGGACGTGTCTTGCTCCTTTCCTTCTTATTAAATGATATCCTCTGTCTTCTGTTGTTTCAAATGACTTGAGGCGTGACTAGTTTCTGGATGGTAAGATCTCCCAGAGCAGGGACCACCCCTGTTTGTCTTTCATTCATTCATGTATTCGTCCATTTCTTCTCTCTTGCCTTCTCCCTTCCCACGTGCAGGGAGCACCTGTCACGTGCCAGGCATCAGGGAGAAGCTGCCATGTCAGGATCCCCAGTGCTGGGCCCAGGGCCCGGCACGAAGTTAGACAAATGTTTCTCAGTGCCTACTGTGTGTCAAGTCCCGTGCAGGGGTGGGCGAGGCAGGCGTTGTCCCTCACAGACCTTAGAGTGTGGGGGAAACAGACAGTAACCACAGATGTCGTTAAGTGTGAGCTGAATGAGGATGCCTATCGAGGGGTGTGAGGGTGATGTTTGGACAGGTGGATGCACGTGGGTGTGTGTCTATCCAGCTCCCCAGGTGTGGAAAGGAGATGGGCAGATCCGGCTCTGGGATCTGTGAGCTGACTTCAGGTCCACCAGCCTCAGCGCCCTCAGGCCTGGCCTCCTCTGCTCGGCCAAACAGCTGCCTCCTCAGATTATCTCCTGACCTCCTGCATGGGACAGCGGGGACTCAGGCCTGAGCCTTCACGTGTCTCCCCAGAACCCGCGCCTGGTCGTCTTCCAAGAGACCACAGAGGTCAACACCACACAGCTGCCACCCTTCACTACCAGGGGTGAGCTGCTCAACTGGGCGGATACAAAGGGTCCCATCACCTCTGCTGCTGAGCTGAACAATCCCCAAAGCATCCTCCTCCGTCTGGACCAAGGTCAGCTTTCCCAGCAGCCTCTCTGGGTTCAGGACTGGGCTCTGGAGGAATGTGAATTCCTCTGGCTCATTCCTCGGTTGTGGACACTAAGGCACTGAGAGGGGATGTGATTTGCCCCAGGTCACACATAGCAAGTCAGTGCGCTCTTAGGACAGTGATTACCCCTTCACCAGATATTAGATTGAACCACGTGAAACTGCTGCTCTTTGTCAGTTTCCTGAACTACAAAAACAGCACTTTCTTATTACTTATTGTGTACCTACTAGGCACCAAGCCCTATGCTAGGCATTTGGGGACTCTGTGGGGACAGACGCAGACCCTACCCTCCTGGAGCTGGCACTGTGGTGGGGAGATGATAATAAACATGTACACAAACAAATTCTACAATTTCAGGTCATGGTAAATTCTGTAAGAAAGGTAAAAGGGGGATGATGTGCTGTTGGTTGCAGGGCTGCATCCCTAGCAGATGCCGTGAGTTCATACCTTAAATTAACCCTGTGTTGACAGATGAGGAAACAGAGGCCAGGGGCTTCCCCTGGGTCCCTCTGATGTAAGTGGTGGAGGGGTGATCTGAACCCCGGTCCTCCCATGCCCCCCACTCTTTGCTGCTCCATCCTGCCTGCCCCACCGTTTCTGTGGCTGAGGGTGGGCCTCTGTATTAGATGCCAGGCTGCTCGAGGAGGAGACATAAGTGCGCTTGTCTCCGCAGCCCCGAGGTCACCGTCTTCCTGCAGTCTGGAACCCCACAAGGACATGGGCCACACACTCGAATGGAGCCCTAACGCCCAGGCCTCCGTCCGGGGCTGCCGCTTGGAAGGTGTGGCCGGCCACAAGGAGGCGCACATCCTGAGGGTCCTGCCGGGCCCAGAAGCCTGGTAAGGGTGCCCGCCCCGCCCCGCCCGCCCCACCCCCTATAAAGCCCCGCCTCTGTCCAAGCCTCAGCCCCGCCCCTGGCCTGGTCAGAGAACTGTCACCCCCACGTATCTCGGAGCCGCGCCCGTTTTCTCGTCCACCCCACGGACCCACGACCGACCAGGTTAAGAGCGCAGCCGCTGCCCACCCGACCCCAGGTCTTGTCCCTGCCCCGCAAATCCGAGTCAAGCACCAACCCCGTCCCCTGCACCCCGCACTACCGCCCGCTCTGATGCGGGGGTCTGTCTCCCCACAGGCCCCGGACGGTGACCGTGAAGGTGGAGCTGAGCTGTGCTTCGAGGGATCCCGACGCCGCCGTGCTCATCCTTCAGGGTCCACCCTACGTGTCCTGGCTCATCGACGCCAACCACAACATGCAGATCTGGGTGAGACCCCGTTCAGGTCTCCCCAAGGCTCCCCAAAGAAAAAAACCAAACTCCCTGCACCATCACCCCAGCCCTGAGCCTTTATACATGATGATCCTCTGCCCCCAACCTCTCCTTCTGTGCACTACCTATTCTTCCTTCAGACCTTCACCTAGATGTTACCTCCTCCAGGAAGTCTTCCATGATCCCTTAGGGAGGCCCCTAACCCAGCCCACAGGGTCAGGGGAGTTTCCTGGAGAGGTGAACTCCAAGCTGAGTTGAAAGACGCACAGGAACCAGTAGATGAGGGGAGGTGGCCCAGGCAGGGGAAACAGCAGGAGCGAAGGAGAGAGCAGGATCGAGGCCTGGCAGACCCTGACTGGCCTGCAGCTGCCCCCGCCAGGCTGTGTGCCCCCTGACTGTGTCTGTAGCTCCCTGCCCTGCCTCTCTCCCTGTCATTAGACCACTGGTGAATACTCCTTCAAGATCTTTCCGGAGAAGAACATCCGTGGCTTCCACCTCCCAAACACAACCCAAGGCCTGCTGGGGGAGGCCCGGAGGCTCAACGCCAGTGTAGTAGCATCCTTTGTGGAGCTCCCTCTGGCCAGTGTCGTCTCTCTGAGGGCACCCAGCTGTGGTGAGCACCCGGCTCCCTCCCTCGCCCCCCTCCCTTCCCTTGCCCTCTCCTTGGATCTGTAGCCACGCCCAGCTGCTGTGTGTGCTGGGCAAGTTGCATCAGCTGGTCGGAGCCCCATTTTCCTCATCTGCATCCCAGGGACACTGAGAGTACCTAGCTATAGAAGTGCTTAGCGCTTAAGAGCACAGCGAGCCCGCAGTGACTGTCTGCGGGCTGCCTCTGCTGCCCTGCAGGCAGTGGGCTGCAGCCCTCACCCACACCGGTCCAGACCACCCCTCCCAAGGAGGGCTGCAACCAGGAGCTGCTCCTGTCCCTGATCCAGCCCAAGTGCTCCGAAGACGTCATGACTTTGGTACTCAACAAAGATCTCATCTCGGTAAGGGAACTCCTGGCCTCTGGCCCAGTTGACAGGGGCAACTGGTCCTTCCTCTAGCCCAAGAATCTTGGGGTCCTAATCCAGGCAGGAGGACAAATCGTATCCCTCGGCAAGCGTCAGTTTTTCCACTTGTAAAATGGGGTTGATAATGGTCCCTTACCCTGTGGTGAGAATTACATGAGGTCTGACGACCCAGCCAGATGTGGAACAGTAAGTGCTCAATAAATAGATACTAGGTAGTCGTCATTATTAATCCTAAATGGAGGCTGAGCTGAGTGGCCACTTAGAATATCTATACAATATGATCTCTGCCTAATTGAAGAACAAAGATGTTTATTATAAAAATAACACAGGCTTTTTTATTTTTATTTATTTTTATTATTTATTTATTATTATTATTTTTTTTTTTTTTGCCGTACGCGGGCCTCTCACTGTCGTGGCCTCTCCCGTTGCGGAGCACAGGCTCCGGACGCGCAGGCTCAGCGGCCATGGCTCACGGGCCCAGCCGCTCCGCGGCATGTGGGATCTTCCCGG
>NC_041222.1:56681-154529 GCF_002837175.3 Physeter macrocephalus
GGGGCACGAACCCGTGTCCCCTGCATCGGCAGGCGGGCTCTCAACCACTGCACCACCAGGGAAGCCCAGGCTTTTTTAAATGTGGAAAAAATTAGAAGAAAATCTCAATCACCCCATCCAAAGACAATGGCTACCAACAATGTGGTGGATTTCTTTCTGGAATGTTTTCTCTGTGTATTTCTCATACAGTGTAATCATATTGGATGCAATTGTCTGTTTCCTGCTATATTCATTTAATGTATTTTTAAAACTTTGACATATGTATTTAATAATATCACTTTTTAATTATTTTTTTAATATTGATTTATTTATTTGGCTGCGCCGGGTCTCAGTTGCGGCAGGCGGGCTTTTAGTTGCGGCACGTGGGATCTTTAGTTGAGGCTTGCATGCGGGATCTAGTTCCCTGACCGGGGACTGAACCCGGGCCCCTGGAATTGGGAGCACGGACTATTAACCTCTGGGCCACCAGGGAAGCCCCAATAACATCACTTTAAAAGCACATCCAATCCCATGATATGGACATGCCATAATTAACTCCTCCTCCCTCGTTAGACATTTGGGCTGTTTCCAATTCTGTAATATTATAAATATGCAGAAAGTGTTATTGTGCATATGAAATTTTTCTTTAAATAGGATTATTTTCTTAGGATAGGTTTCCACATTAGTGAGATTGCTGGGTCAAAATGAGTGAACATTCTGGAAGTTTTGATACATGTTGCCAACTGGCTTTCCAATAGACGATTCCAATTTTCACTGCTGATTAATGAGAACACTTTGACTCTCTCTCTCCCCAAATTATTATTTTTTTGTCTAAAAAACTTTTTGCTGATGTGAGAGTGGGAACGCTGTGTTCTATTCTTGTTTGAATTTCTACTTCTTTGATTAGTAGTGAGTTTGGGCTTGACTTCGTGCAACTGATGATAACCAAAGTCTCTGTGTGCGTTGTAACTTGGTATTTTTATTGATGATTTTTATTAGCTTTTTACGTGAAGAAAGACATTTGTGGCCCTTTGTCCGTCATTCTTACTGAAATAATCTCTCCCCGTTTGTTAGAGTTCTTTAAATTTTGGCCAGAGTGTTTTTTAATTTTTTGGACATTTGAAAACGTTGGGCCATCCTAGCTGGTCATCTTTCCCTTTGTGACGTTTTTCTAGTCTTTCCGAGGCAGGAAATCTCTCTGCCAGAGCCTTGACGGGTCATGCATGTTCTCAGGGATTTTTAGAATGACGTTTAACTCTACGTCCATGTGGAAGTGTTTTGGGGTGTGGGGTATTGGGGCCTAGGTGAAGCTCCACCTGTCTGCGGCCCATCTCCCCCTCCTCCCTTGCCTCTGCGTGGCCAGACAGATGTCTGGGAGGTGGAGGTGGTGCAGGGACCAGCAATGGCTGGCATTACTGCTGTCCTGTCCCAAGAGGTCTGGATGCAAACACTGTAATCCATCGATCTTTGAAACATTACGGTCCAGTTAAAAAGAATGTTCTAGATCTATAATATAAATGCAGAAAGATGTCTGTGATTTACTGTTCAGTGAGAAAACTAAGCTAAAGCATGAAGGACGGTATGATGCCATTTGTTAAAAATGAGGGGAAGAAAAGGGACTTCCCCGGCGGTCCAGTGGTTAAGATTCTGAACTCCCACTGCAGGGGGAACTAAGATCCTGCATGCCGGGCAGCACGGCCAAAAAACAAGGAAAAAAGAAACCAACAAAGCCACACAATTTCTCTGAGTATATATGTCTGTAGAGAAGAAAACACTCACGATGCCACAGATCTTATTGCTAAGTACAAAAGTGTTTGTCAAGTTCAGGAAAAGTAGTCTTAAATGGTGTGGGGCGACGAGAACTAAGAAAAACGGGGAAGGGGGCAGAGGCATATGGCTGTGATTCGGGACCCCTGGGGGGTGGTCAGTCCTTGGTGCTGGGGTGTGATGGACAGGCCCCCGGGAGCCCCGTGCCTCCTGACAGTGCGCCCCCCTCCCCCAACCCTGGCCCAGACTCTGAGGTGCACCATCACGAGCCTGACCTTCTGGGACTCCAGCTGCCAGGCTGAGGACAGAGATGACCAGTTTGTCTTGCGCAGCGGCTACTCCAGCTGTGGCATGATAGTGACAGAAAATGTGATCAGTAACGAGGTAAGGGCTGTGGTGGGAAAGGTATCAGGGCCGGCTTAATTGGCGCCCGCGGATCTTCCAGGCTGAGGGGCGTTTGGGAGAGCGGCTGGGACGCTCAGTAGGAAGAAAGGTTTAGCCACTGGTTGGCTCAGTCTCCCCATCCAGAAATACGGGCGCGTTGGGTGGGATACCGTCTGGACTCCTTTCTGGCTCTGACCAGCTCCTTGGCTCTGTTCCTGCAGGTGATCGTCAACCTCCTGTCAAGCTCATCACCACAGCAGGTGAGATGGATGATCACCGTGCTAACCCATCTGGTCCAGGGTCCTGGGGTCCATTCCTGGCCTGGGAGGGAGCTAGGCCTCAGGAAACTCAGGCCCTGATCCTGGCAAGCCAACGTGTCTCCAGCGTGCCTCAGTCTCCCCTTCCGTGCAGGGGGAGCAGTACTGTTTAGGGTTCTGTTCTCAGCCTCTCAAGTCAGAGGGTTCATGCACATATCGGCTGTGTGGCCTTGGGCAAATCACATAAGCTTTCTGGGCCCAAAGGTCCTGTTAATAGTGGCATAGGAAAGGGTCCCCATACGGGATGAGCCATCACTGAGATGATGCATGGAAAGCACTTCCCACAGGTCTCGTGCAGAGCAAGTGCTTGATAAATATCAGTTTGGGGTGGGGGGCGGTTTAAGGTGATGATGAAGGTCAGGCAGCAACTCTGGACCGTGACTCCTGCCCCCACCCCTTACCTTCCTGGCTGGCTGCCTCCCCGACTGACCAAGCCTCCCTCCCGTCTCCCACAGAAAAAGGTGCAGTGCATCAACATGGACAGCCTCTCCTTCCAGCTGGGCCTCTACCTCAGCCCGCACTTCCTCCAGGCCTCCAACACCATCGAGCTGGGGCAGCAGGGCTTCGTGCAGGTACTGGACTTGACCTCTTAGGCCTGCCAACTCCTGGGATTTCTCAGAGCCTTTCTTTCCACCCAGTGGAACTTGACTTCCCAGAGGGAGGAGGGAGCCCCCATGGTGCTTGGTGGGGGGGAGAGAGAGCAAAGGCAGAGCTCAGACACTGGCTGGAATGTCCTCTCTTCTTCCTCATTTGCTCCAGGCAGGCCCATGACTGTCCTTCCACCGTCAGGGTTCTGGAGCAGGAACTCTAGGATGAATCTAGCTTATTTCATGAGAACAGGTAGGGCGGAGAGTTGAGAGTAACTGACCGTGCCTCGTCCCCCTTCCTACCCATGCAGGTGAGCGTGTCCCCATCGATCCCGGAGCTCACGATCCAGCTGGACAGCTGCCAGCTGAATCTGGGGCCTGACATGGAAATCGTGGAACTCATCCAGAGCCAGGCAGCCAAGAGCAGCTGTGTGAGCCTGCTGTCCCCGAGCCCTGGTGGTGATATGCGCTTCAGCTTCCTCCTCCGTGGCTACATGGTGCCCATGCCCACGACTAGCATCCTCAGCTGCACCGTAGCCCTGCGTCTCAGCACTTGGTCCCTGGTGAGGAGGGGCTTGGGCTAAGCCCAGCTTCAAGGGTGGCTTCCGGGTCTGGAGTTTTCAGGAAGGGATGTGATAGACCATGAGGATGTGGGACCAGTGGGCGAAAGGCACAGCCACAGGCAGGCGTGTGGCCTCTGGGTACCAGGGGCACTCTTCCTGCCACCCTCCAACCTTCTGATGGCTGTGTCTCAGACATGGGTAGGATATGCAGCTGCAGCCATTAGCTAGCTAGCCAGCCATCCATCCATCCCACCCAGTCATCTATCCATCTTCCAACTATCCCACCCAGTCAGACATCAGTTCCTCCTCCAGGAATCCATCCGCCCACCCAGCTATCCACGTAGTATGATCACCAATGTCATCTCAACAAACAGGAGACCTCGGGGAAGAGGGTTAGTACAAAGCACACAAAATTCTGATTTTCTGCACTTACTGGTCACGTTTCACCATGCAGTGGATACCTGTTCTCAGACACTCAGCCCTGGACACGCTCACACAGTCATCCCCAGGCCCTTGCACCCAGAAGGGTCTCCAGGATTAAAAGCCGCTCGGGTTGTATGAAGCTGGAGAAGCCCCTGAGGCTGCTCCTGAGTGGGCCTCTCCCCCAGCCACAGTGAGCCTGTGGGCTGACCTGGCTCCTCTGTCACCCAGGCATCACAAGGGTGATGGATACAGTGCCCCCATAATCCTCATGGGAGCTGGGGCCCTCTCAGGAACTCACGGGAACCATTCCAGCAGCAGCCAAGGATTGTCTGGCCGACACCCTCCCACAGCACAGAACTGCCAGCACTTGCCCAAAGGCTGCCAGCCAGAAGGTGGTGGAGAGGGGGCTCAAAGTCAAGGCCCCAGGGTGGGCTGTGACAGGCCGGGGTCACAGAGGCAGGGAGTAAGCCTGGAAGCTGCTCTCGAAGGCTGTGTCACACACTGTGTACTCTTCCTCCCCCAGGACGTCCAGAGGACTGTCTCCACACGCCTGAACGTTGTCAGCCCTGGCCTGCATGGTGAGTTCCCTCTAAGTCTCTCCAGGGTTCCAGGGGCTGAGGTCAGAGTGGGGCACGATGGACGGCCCAGAGGGATGGGTCTAGGCACACAGCAGGGAGGACCCCAGAGAGTAGGGTCCACAGCTGCATCTTCCAGATGGAGAGCCTTTGTTCGTGACCACCCTGTGGGACCGGACTCCAGGCCTTTGGCTCTTCTTGATCGCCAAGGTTGCTGGCTGACCTTGCTGGGGGGCGGGGGATGGGGCCTCCTAGGATGAGACTTGGGGCGGCACCGGCCTCACCTTCCTTAAGGCCCCTAGTGTGGAGGGTACCCCTCAGCCCAGCTCCCTCCAGCCTGGGCAGAAGAGTCCCTGACACTGAAGGCAGAGGTGGGAGAGGCATCTGCCTCTTTGCCATCCCACCTGGGCCTGGATGGAACCCGTACACCCAGCCTGCAACCAACAGGGCAGGCTAATGACCCCATTGCAGAGATGGGAACTCAGAGACCTAAGGGGAGGCTGCCTGGCCCACAGTCACACAGGATTCGGGAGTGTGGAAAGAGTGAAGCTTGGGAAAAACCCAAGAGCAGAGCTGAAGAGCTCTCAGAGGTGCTCTGGCTTATCCCTACCATGGTATAGGGCTCAGAGAGGGGCAGGGACTGACTTAAGGGCACACAGCGGGACTCTTGGACTCTCAGGCCCCACTCACACTTTGCTCAGACTGTACCATGCATCCTCCCTAAAAATGCATCTCTACCAGCCTTGGCAGGCAGAGGCATGGCCCAAAGGCCTGGCTGGGCCCTCTGGGCGGACGGTCATAGCAACCACGGCTTAGTGTCAGGCATGGGTGTGATGAACCCACTTGCTAGGTGAGGAAACTGGGGTTCAGAGAAGTCAGGGTCAGTAGCTGAGCTGAGACTGGCACCGAAACCTGTGCTCCTGGCCAGCACAACAGGGTAGGGGGGCAGGGAGGAGGCGGCAGCGCTGACCACAGCTGTCCTGCCCTTGGTTGCGCAGACAAAGGCCTCGTCCTGCCCGCCGTGCTGGGCATCACCTTTGGCGCCTTCCTCATTGGGGCCCTGCTCACCGCCGCGCTCTGGTACATCTACTTGCACACGCGTGAGTATCCCAGGCCCCCACGATGAGCGCTCAGGACCCCTCCACCACCACCTGGGGGAGCCCGGCGAAGCCTCTGGGGGAGTGGGGAGCCCTGGCCGGGGCCCTGACCTCCGCCCCTGCCCCCAGGTCACCCCGGCAAGCGGGAGCCCGTGGTGGCGGTGGCTGCCCCGGCCTCCTCGGAGAGCGGTAGCACCAACCACAGCATCGGGAGCACCCAGAGCACCCCCTGCTCCACCAGCAGCATGGCGTAGCGCCCAGCCTGGAGTCCTGGGGGCCACCCAGCCAGCCCTTGCCTAACAGGAGAGACTGAGCGGCCACCAGCTGGGAACCAATGGCCATGAACTTATCCTGGGACCCCAGCCCCTCCACTCGAGCAAGGATGGACAAGGCCCTCTGTGCCCGCCCCTCCCGCCTCCCTCTCCAAGGCCTGCTGCCAGTGGGGGCACCAGCTTGGAACACCTTGGGGTCCCCCCACCCCACCACGAACCTTCAAACCCAGTGGGCCTGGGGTACGGCTGCCCAGGACCACGGAGAGAGAGTCCGCTGCGCTATATGTCCACATTGCTGTAGAAACCCAAGGCCCTGTAGTTTTAACCTGGATCCAGTACTCGGTGACATGGGCTGGGCAGGAGCTGAGAACTCCAAAACGGACTCAGCCCAGCCCACCCAGGCTGACAGCGCCTCCTCCATGGAAACAGCCAGCCCAGAGCCACCTGGACCTGCTCCCATCGGCCTCTACATCTGGACTGGCCCAACTTTGACGGGGGAAACAGAAGCCTAGCGGCGCCCAGCCTGGAAGTGAATGGGGGAGCCTAGCTCCTCCCTGCAACTGTCACAGAGAGACCCCCCACCCCACCCCACCCCCGGGCAGCCAGGCTGCCTGTCCTGGGCCCACCCCTATATACTCACCACCAATAAATCAGACCATGAAACCAATGCTGGCCTGGGCTGAGAGAAGGAGAGTGGCACCTAAACTGGCGGGGGGGGGGGTGTGTGACAGTTCTGGGTTCAAATCCTGGACCTGCCACTTATTGGCTGTGTGACTGTAGGCAGTTCCCATGGCTTCTTTAAGCCAGGCACAGTTCCGTTATCTGTAAAACGGGTATGAGAATCTGCGATCACAAGGTCTCTCTGTGAGGAGGTCTGCAAAGTGGTGCATGGCACGTGGTCAGTGGATATCAATCCATTCTTCTCACTTCACAGACAGGCCACCTGAGGCTCGGGGGGGGGGGGACTTGTCCCAGGCCACAAAGCCCAGGCTCCTACACAACCCAGTTCCTGTACCAGCTGTAGCCCCCATCCCCCTATTGTCTGCTGAGGGAGCTAGAGGTCAAGAGTCAATCAAATGTTCAGCCAATGCTTTTTTTAAAAAAAAAAGTTGGGCTTCCCTGGTGGCGCAGTGGTTGAGAATCTGCCTGCCGATGCAGGGGACACGGGTTCGTGCCCCGGTCCGGGAGGATCCCACATGCCGCGGAGCGGCTGGGCCCGTGAGCCATGGCCGCTGAGCCCGCGCGTCCGGAGCCTGTGCTCCGCAACGGGAGAGGCCACGACAGTGAGAGGCCCGCGTATCGAAAAGAAAAAAAAAAAAAAAAAAAAAAAAGTTAAAGGCTTTCAATCACTCCAGCCACCCTCTGGCCCCAGGGGGCCCCAGGCAAGAACCCTCTCCTCTCCCAGAAGGCCACTGGGAGGAGGAAATCTATCAACCAGCAGCCAGTATCCAGCAGGACCCCAGGCTAGGTCAGGCAGCTTACACGATAAGCTGCGCCTGAGGCAGGAAGCAGACAGGGTGGGAGGGGAGGTGGGCTGGAGGGTCAGGTCTACTACAACAGCCAGAGAACTAGGAAGGAGAGGCCAAGGGCACCTGAGGCTCAGAGACAGATCTCAGCTTCCTGCCCCCAGCCCTGTATTTCACCGCCCAGAGCCCAAGTCCCTGGGGCCAGTCTAGACAGAATCAGGAAGGCACGAAAAGCACGTAATTTAGTTCATGGCGAAATGCAGGGCAGGTGTGGGGGAACCCCACCTCCAACCCCACTGCCTCGGCTACTGGGACAGGGAGGGCTCCAGCAGCTTCAGCACGCCGCCCACCAGGTGCAGGCTGCCTGTGACCAGCACATGGATGGCAGCAGCCTCCTGGAGGACGATGGCCCCACTGCCTGCCACAGGGTGGGCGAAGAGGACCCGTGGGGGACTGGGTGGCTGAAAGACAGGGTCCCGGCCTTGGCTGATCCACTGCAAGGCGTGGGAAATGCAGCTGAAGACGAGGGAGCTGGTGCTGTGGGTGTGGGCTGGGCGGGGTGCCAGCAGCAGGGGTGCAGGCCCACCAGGCTCCGGGCTGGCCTGGTCCTCGTGCAGGCGGCTCCAGTGTTGCTGGTGTGCAAGGCAGCGGAGCAGCACCTGGTCCAGGGTCACTGTGAAGTTCTGTTGGTCTGCGGGGCACAGGGACGGGCGCGTCAGCGAGGCAGCCGAGGGTCGGGGAGGGGGAAGCGCGCTGGGGGCAACTGCGCGATGCCAGGCTTTATACAGCATCCTCCGTCCTTACAGCGGGTGCTATGAAGAAACCGGGGCTCAGGAAGTTCAGTAATTGCCCATCGTCACAGAGCCGCTGAGAAACAGGGCCAGGCAGTTTAGCTTCAAAGCTGGGGCTTCTGCCCACCGAGCACATCTTTCTGCCCTAGCCTTACTGCCTTCATCTGTAAAACGGACAGGGTCCATCACCAGGTGGGTATAAGTACTTCTACAAACGCAGGCTCCCGGACTGTCCCCACACAGTCTGATGTGGGGCCTCGGGATCTGTATTTTTTAGATGATTTCAAAAAAATTTTTAACATGATCCACGGTAAAAAATACATTTTACAGTGGCAACCCAGTACTCACATACGTGCACATATATATTTGGAACAGAATCTTCATCAAATAATACCTACCCTTAACTTTGTGCGAGACACACTAACACTCTCTTCTCTAGTCTATTTTATTTAAAATGGAAAATGCTGGTTGAGACCCACTAAACTGATTTCAAGAACCATCACTGGGTTGTAACCTGCATTTTGAAAAATAGTTTCACCAACAATTCTTTTTTCGGTATTGCCGTCACATGCAAAATTCAAAATGTACCAAAGGGTATTTATTTATTCGATAAAACAAATCTAGTTCCTACCCAAGACCTTCAGTTCAAAAGCTCTCGCGGTCACCAACAGAGCAATCCATCTCAGGGCCCTCCGCCCCCTGCCCACCGGAGGGACCATGCCTGTCACCTCTCACCTGCATTGTCCACGGATGACACCTCTGTCAGGTTAGGGCAGAAAATGGTATAGTCAAACTGGCAGGGCTAGAAGGCCAAGGGGAGAAGCTCAGTGTCAGAGCGCCGAGAGGATGCCCCCTATCCCAACTTCCACACAGCACCCCCGGAGTCCACATACACGTCCCCATCTCTGGAGATGTCCCCCCACCAGCTGAACTGGAGTGATGCTGCATAAACCGAGCCACAACACTTCCATGCCCGCCATCTACCTCAATATACCCTGCCTGGCCTGTGGCCTGGGCAGCATGGCCCAACACAGATGGGGAGACAGAGGCTGGAGCGGGGGGCTGCATTTGCTTAAGGTCACCCAGCTACTGAGCACAAAGGATCGAGGTCCTGGATATGAAGAACAGCCTCAGCGTCCTGGTCTGTGAAACGGGAAACGATCACTAGGAACCATTTCAGCCCTGACAGTCTAGGGCAGGCTCAGTTTCCTTGGGCAGAGAAGGGCCCCTCCCTATATGCTCTATAGCCCAGTGACTCCTTAAACGAAACTTTAGAAGCAGGTATCCTAGTAGCAGCCCTGTTCTATGGAGAGGCAAACTGAGGCTCAGGGAAATGCCATCTCTTATCCAGAGATGCTATTTTAGCTAGCAGCTAAAAGGGCCTGACAAGTGAATCCAGAGCCTGCACCTTACACCACTTACCTGGTCCTCACTGTAATCCTGGGCTTGAGTGTGACCATGGAGGAGAATGAGGACAGTGACCTGTGACTCGACTTCCCTGTGCCCAGTGCTTTCACATTTAACCCTCAGTACAATTCAGGGGGGAGAGGAAAAATCACTCCCATTCTACAGTTGAGGAAACAGAGGCTCAGGGATGAAGGCACCGCTGCTGGGGGTCAAAGCCAGAACCAGGGCTGGGTTGCCTGCTGTCCATCCCCCAGCCAGCCCCTCACCTGCAGCAGCTTCAGCAGGGCCGCGGAATCCCGGTCCCCAGTGGAGTTGAAGAGCAAGACACGCACCTCAGACCCGCTGCGTGAGAGGTGAGGAGCGGGGGGAGGGGAGGGTCAGAGCGGCACCTCCCACCCCTTCTCCGCGGGCCCCGCCCCATCCTTCCTCCAAAAACTTCCCTCCTCCCTACTGTCCCAGTCCGACCCCGTCCCTGCGACCCGCCCCATCCTTCCCCGAGGCCCCGCCCCTCCCCACTGGCCCAGTCCTGCCCGGGGCCCCGCTCCATCCTTCCTCAAGGTTCCTCCCCTCTCCACTGGCCAAGTCCCGCCCCCGTCCCCGGGTCCCGCCCCATCCTTACCCGAGGTCCCGCCCCAGCCCCGCCTCTGTCCGCGGCTCACCCGCCCGGCCCCTCGCGGCTGTGCAGCGCCTGGCGGAACCAGCGCACGCAGGCCTGCATGCTGCTGGTGGTGTGCGCGCCGTCCAGGTACCAAGTGAGGGGGCCCCGCCGCAGCAACTGCGTCCGGCCCGGCCACTCCGTGTCCCGAAGCCCTGGGGGCGGGGAGCAAGGCAGTCCTCCAGCGGCAGCCGCGAGGCTGCCCTTCTACATCCTCCCACTCCAGTCCTCGACTCGCACACACTACCCGCCCGTAGAGCCCCCGCTGCTGGCCGCTCTGACAGCCCAGGAGCCTCTTACTGGGCACTAGCCACTGGGATCAGCTCTTCGGCTGCCTCATGTGGTGGAATCATCCAGGCGGCCCTGAGAGGGGGCTGCTATCATATATCAGTCCCGAGTTTCAGGCAGAGAACCCTTAGCTCAGAGAGATTAGGTCACAGAGCAAGTGACACTTGGGCTGGGATGTAATCCACCTAGCTCCAGGACTGTGTCATGGCCCTGACCCGGGGCCTGGCACACAGTGGGCACACTGGAACCAACTGCTGAAGGGGCTTAACAGCCACGAGGACCTACTGTGTGCTGAAGGCTCTGGGGGCAAGCAAGAAGCCTGACAATATCACCATCCTCAAGAGCCTCATGGTCTCATGATGATAATGACACGGATGGTAGTTTGGCAGCTACCAGTGGCTGGGCGCTTTATCCCATATCTGCCAGGCTCTGGACTCAGTCCCTTAGTGATGTCACCTCACAGTGGGCCCTATCATCATCTCACTTGGCAGGTGGGGAAATGGGCTCAGAGAGAGTTCATGAACTCGAGGTGTGGGAAGCTCACTGACTTCAGTCCTTTCTCTTAAGGCACCATCTTGAATTGTCCCCACCTCTCAAACAGGAGACCAAAAGAAACATCTGAAGCAGCCTGGCTGGGCAGGAAGGTCCAACTCACCATGCTGCATGTGGGACGTGGGCTGGAACACAGGTGCCAGGGGCAGCTGCCCCAGGAGGCTTGGCCTGGATGCTTTCAGCTCTCCAGTATCTGGGCAGGGGAGGGGAGGGAAGGGAGAGGGAGGGCTGTGTGGGACTCAAGTGTGCTCAGGCCTCACCTAAGGGCCCTCAGAGGCAGCTTCCACATGTCCCCTGCCCAACCACTCACCTGCCCACTTACCCTGGTAGCCCTTTTGCTGCAGCCAGCAGCGAGCCAGCTGCAAGGCCAAGGCGGCATTGGACTTCTGGTGCTCACCCTCCAGGCCCAGGGTCAGCAGTGGCCCCCCTTCCTCCAGGGCTTCTAGTGGTGGGCACAGGTAGAGGGGACACTGCAGAGGAGATGGGCAGCAGCTGGTCAGGGGAGCTGCTGCTGCCTCCTCGGCCAGCAGGCCCTCCCTGATGCCATCAGCCCTTCCATCTTTCCCCATCAACCACAACCCACCACGTCCTGTTCCTAGAACCGAGATGTCCTCCAGCTGGACGAGCACAGATGAGCAAACTGAGGCCCCAAAGGATAAAGTACCTCCCCAGTCAGCCACTCCCCCCCCACCCAGCTGTCCCAATCAGACTCACTGAGATCTGCTGAGCGCGGTCCCTCAGCACTGCCAGGGGCCCGTCAGGCTGGAGCACGGTGAAGGCGGGGATGCCACACTGTGGAGGACACGGAGAGTGAGCCCAGGGTCCTCCATCTCCCATCACTGGCCCCCACATGCCTGGTTCTGGGTGGCCCACTCAGCCTTCCCCCCCATCAAACCTTTGGGAACCCCTCGATGGGGAAACTAAGGCCAGAGATGGGGCTCAACTTGTTCCAGTCCCATGCAGAGCTGGGACGAGAACCCAGACCCCACTGATGCCCAAGACCTCGTCCTGAATCAGGAGGATACAAATGACCCTGCCACACCCACCCCCACTTCCCTGAATCTCGGGGCCCAGGCCATCCAGGTACCTCCCTCCCCAGGGCTGCCTGGTCACCTTAAAAATGCCCCCTTTCTGCCATGCGATCTTCTCCATCGTGTCCCCCAGAAGGCCAGTGTGGTCGATGCCAAGAGAGGAGACCCCACACACCACAGGCTTCCTGGGGGGAATGAAAGAGCCGTGATGCCCCTGCCCCCGGCCACCGGGCTTCCGGCCACCATCCCTCTCCTCAAGCCGCTCCCCCTCACTTGACGATGTTGGTGCAGTCGTAAGCCCCGCCGATGCCCACTTCCATCACTGCCAGGTCCACCTGAAGAGGATCAGAGGGCATGGCAGGGGGTACAGGGGCTCCCGAATGCCACACAGGAGCCCCTAGTCTGCTGAGATTCCCCTTCCCAAGGCCTGGAACACAGGGTTCTGGGGAGTGGTGGGCACACACACCTTCTCTTGGAGGAAGACATGGAAGGCCATGAGTGTGAGGAAGCGGAAGTAGCCAGGCATGGAGACACAGCTGCTGTCATCCTGTGGACAGGATCACATCAGAGCAAGGGGCCCCTGCAGCCTCTGCCCTGGGGAAGATGGTGTCTCGGGATGTGCAGTGCCCTCTGCGTCTAGCCACCCCCTCCGGGCCCCTTACCCTGCCCACCCACCAGCCCTCCGGCATGGGCACCTTGGTCTCCTCCAGCCGGTGGTAGAGGCGCCAGAAGTGCTTGGTGAAGAGCTCGGGGCTTATGGGCTGCCCATTGATTCGGATCCGCTCACGCACCTGCACCAGGTGGGGAGAGCTGCCGAGAGACCTAGGGTCATCAGGACTCCCTTCCCAAGACCCCCAGGCTGTCTCCCTCCCCACAGTCAGACCTGTCTTTCAGAAAAACAAATCTAACTCTGTCACTGCCCGGCTGAAAACCCTTCTGTCGCTTCCCCCCTGCCCTTTAGAGACTCCCAGCTCCTCATCTCAGCCTACCAGGCCCCGGCGGGTCTGATGCCACTGGCCTCACCTCTCACACATCCCTTGGTAGTTCCCTGTGCCCCAGCCCCTCTGGACTATTATTAGTTCCTCTAGCTCCCCACCCGCCAAATTTTCTATCTCCAGGCCTATACACATGTCCACTCCACAGGTCTCAACTAAGACGGCTCCTCCAAAAAAGAGAAAGGACCCCGCCCCACCAGACTGCTCAGGCATGCTCTCTGGGCTCCCACAGCCCCCCATGCTTCCCCATCCCACATCGATCAGTTACTCGGCCAACATCTGCCCCCATAATGTCTGTCTTCCTGCCCTTGAGGGCAAGGCCCCATCTGCTGTGTTCAAGCTGCATCCCCAGACTGGCCCATGAGGCCACATGGGCCCAAGTCAAAGGCTGGGTTTTTACCCCAAACATTATTTTGGAAGAGAGATTGTTGGCTTATGTTTAAATCCTCAAAGGCCCTCTGGTATTATGAATCCACTCCATTTCTTTAATTTGAATGAAGAACTGCTGAGGGAAAACACATTGGTCTGAAATGACCCCAGTCAGCAGGTTTCAGATGCTTACAGAGGTCACTTGATGGAACTGGCAAAATAAAAGGAGGCCAAAATCTTGAACGCCCCAAGCTTAAGGACCAAATCCTGAGCAACCTACCATCATGTGAATCCCACTGCTCTACCAGTGACAGGCTTAAGAAGGCATGTACAGCTCCAGGGAAGAGAGACCCACGTCTAATCACCCTGCCCCCCCATCCTCTGGTGTGAGTTTAGATGCCTGAATGCAACCAAGAGGGGGTGCTGCCTGGAGGGCCCAGCAGCAGCTGAGGCTGGCACAGCGGAAGGGCTCCCTTCCGCTGCCCACCTGGGAGGTCTCAACAGAGTTGTCATAAACTACGCTTATTGTTTAAGCCCTTACTAGCCTGGTTTTCTGCTCCTTATGGCAAAGATGCCCTAGTTGATAAATATTTCTATGTGATTTAAAAAGTGTATAAGGAATTTAAGTTAATAAAAAGATATCTGAGGGACTTCCTTGGTGGTCCAGCGGTTAAGACTCTGCACTTCCAAAGCAGGGGGCACGGGTTCGATCCCTGGTTGGGGAATTAAGACCCCGCATGCCGCTAAGCGTGGCCAAAACATAAATAAATAAAAAGATAACTGACTATTCCAGCTGTGTATTTCGTTTATCCATTCAAGTTGCTGCCCCCCCTCCCTAATTTCTTCCTGTTATGAAAATTAAAGATTGCCATAAACTTGGGCTAACTGGTAAATGCTAATTGAGTGTTTGTTGAATGAATGAACACTAGGCAGAGAGACATGCAGCTGAGCTGCCGGGGGTGACCCTGGCCCTGAGGTGCTGGCTGGTTCCAGAGCCCCCCAGAGAGCTAGGAGACACCACGTCCCTCTGCACCTCAGTACCTAAAGAATCCCGTCTTCAGGCCATAGCTTCGGAGGATACGTTCAGTGAAGGCACAGGTGGAGCCCTAGAAAGAAAAGGTCTTGTCTGGGCAGGTCCCCCCCACCCCACCCCACCAAGTGCACGTCCTACCCCTGGGTCCTGTGGCTCACCTTCCCCTTGGTCCCAGTGATGTGGATGATGTTCAGTTGGTCCAAGTCCTCCACCTAGGACAGACGGACAAGGTCCCCGCCTCAGCCACAGGACTCACAGACAGATGGGAATGGGGGGTGGTCAGAGGCCCTCCCCACCTTACCTGCAGCCCACTCCGTGCCAAGTACAGCCTCATGGCTTCCAGTTGCGTCTGGGGGTCACCCCGCTGGCGCTTCACCTGCTCCAGGTAGTTGGCATTGGTCTGCAGGGTGTTGAGTGTGCGCACAGCATCCTGGCAACGAGTCCCCAGGTAGTAGGTTAAGGCTCATTAGGGATCCAGAGGGACAGAGGAACCCAGCATACCAGCCCATCTCAGTGGCCAGGCCAGGGTCCAGGCCTGCCATGCCAGCCCTGTTTCCCCAGCCTAGAAGTTAGGCACCAGTGAGAAAGAAGTGGCATCTTTCCAGTTCTAGCAGAAATGGGAGCCTGGGGCAGTTCAGACCCACCCAGGGAGTGCCAGGCAAAGCAGGCAAAATGACTAAGGGGACTATCCTTGCTTCCTGTTCGGCCTCCCCAGGCTTCACTCTCAGGCTTTTGCCCTCATTCTCTCCATGGTCCAGCACTCTATTGGGCCCCTCTTAGCGCAGGGCCAGAACTATAGAAGGCTGGGGTCTTAGAACGGAAGGAATTAGAACTAGGAATTCCTGGAGGTTTCCATGCCCACGATTGGGCATAAGGATTGGGGTACCATATTCTGACCCAGAGAAGAGTTGCTTGAAGCAACCAGATGGGGAAGAGGAGTCTCAGGGGGAGGAAGGGTGTGCCAGGGTCACTCAGACAAGAAAGCAAGTAGGTATAACCTCAGGACTACACTATACTTCCACTTGGGGGTGGTGGTGGAAGTGGGGGTGATGTTTATTTCCCCTCAGGGCCTCAGTGGCTGGTTGGAGGACCCACTCTCATCACACTGGTGCCACCTGCCTGGCCAGCATCAGGTTCTGGTCTCAGGCAACTGGCCCCTGGCACAGGGCCAGGAGGAAGCTTTCTGTTTTCCAGATTCTTGCACCACCCCCACTGATCCGAGTCCTGCCTGCTCCCCAATTCCAGGCACTTGGATCTTCATCTCCTGAATCCTAGAGACGCCAACCCAGACCTATACTCTGGATCTCCCAAGTCTGAACTCCTGAATCCCTTTCCCCTCCCCCACCCCAACTGCTGGTTCTGAGTCCGGAGACACTGGAACTCCAGAACCTCAGCTGAGCCACTGGATCTCTTGGTCCTATCACACGGCGTCCCTTCCCACTCTCTAACGCGGTACACTTCAGCCTCAGAATTCCCAAATCCGGTACCCCGGGTCCAACTTCCTGGTGCCTGTCCCCACCTCCGGAATCTAGGATGTCCCCGCCCCCCCGAGTCCCCCAGTCCCAGGCTACTGGCCCCTCTCTCAGCTGGCGGAGGCCAGATGCCAAGCGCCTCAGGCCCGGCTCACGTGTCATTGCAGGACCTCCCTCCGATACCTGATACTCCATGCCGGGCTCCTGCGGCGCAGGCCACGCGCTCAATACTCGCCTCGCTGCGACCCCGGTTGTTGCACCACGCGAAGAAACCGCTGCCAGGAAGAGAGCCGCGCGCAGGTGGCAGCGTGCCCGCGACATAGTAGAGATGCAAACGGCGGCACGCTAGGCCCGGACCGAATACGCCACGCCCCTCGCCTGGCCCCGACCCCGACCCGCCTCCGCCCTCCGCCACTCAGCGTTGCCCAATGAGCCCACCGGCACCAATAAGAATCTGCGGGACGCCATCCTTGTGAGGGGCAGGTCCTGGGGCGGGGCGGAGAGCTTCATTCATGTTTATGAGGGGCACGGTCCCGAGCGAGTCCTCTGCCTTAGAGAAATAAGCGCTCCTTTCGTCATCAGTCCCAGTCAGCAGCCCTGCTCCAGGCCAGAACCAGCTTCGAGCCGGGATAGAATGACAGAACTGGCGGACACCTTAGGGAGGTCGCTGAATCCTGGCCCCAAAACGTCCCGACCCAACGCAGAGACCCAGGGCGGCGGGGATGCGGCCTCTGCTCTGTCGAATCTGAGAGCTCGCTTGTGGGGCAATAGGCCAAAAACCAGGCACCTACGCTACTGGGGCCCCTAACCGTTCCTGGGCAGCCTGGGAAGGCTTCCTGGAAGAGGCGACATCCTGGCCTCACGAGGCCTGGAGATGGAGCGCAGTCAGAGAGCCCTGGGATGACAGGATGCCAGATCCAGCAGGACCTTGTAGCCTTATAAGAAATCTGATTACATTTAGATGACAATAAAATGGTTCTAAGGAGGGATGACAAGATCAGATTTGTCATCTGATCAAATGGAATGGATGGGAGAGCCACCCACGGAGGGGGCAATAATCTGTCCTACCTGGGGGTGGAAGACTCCCATTTGTCCTGGAGTTTTCAGAACTTTTTCTGTCTATGACCTTCTTGGCCCCAGCTGCTAGCATGGAAAAAAGTAGTATGGAGATTCCCTTTCTACAGCTGAGATCTGGAAGGGTGTGTGTGTTTGCATGGAGGTGGGGAAATTGCTGCAAAAAGCCTCCAGAGAAGTTTCCTCAGATAAAAGGCAGTCCCTTAACAACTGATGGGGTTTCAGTACCAGTAGCCCCTCTCTCCTTCCTGCAGTCATTGGGGATAAATATTTATCAGAGATTGTTTGATTTTGAAATAAACAAATATGTTGAGGAGACTGTCATTGGCTGGACTTCTGCTTTTCATATCACTGCGGGGTGCCCCACCCCTGCCGCATGGGAGACAGACAAGTCCTTTTCTCTCTTAGTGTTCTTTTTTTAAAATCATTGAAACTTTCTTTATACATTATAATTTAATAACTGAATAAAAAATAATCATAAAGAGGCTTTAAATGATTTCTCTTTTGCTTAACCCTCGCCCCCAACCTCCAACCCTGGTTCTCCTTTGGTAATTCTTACTGACAGCCAAGTGTGTGTCTCGCGGTTGTCTGTGCTCATGAAATCCTGGACACACCTAGACATCTATAAGGCCTTGATCTTTTTTGGTTTTGGTTTTTCTTTTAGTTTTTGGGGTTTTTTTGGTGGCGGGGGGAGGTGGCGCGCCCCACCTGGCTTCCAGGATCTCAGTTCCTAGACCAGGGATTGAACCTAGGCCACGGCAGTGAAAGCACGGAATCCTAACCAGCAGACCACCAGGGAACTCCTTATAGGGCCTTGTTGATGCAGACAACGAGATTTTTTGCATCTTAACTTTCTTACTCAACAATAAGCTCATAGGGATCCCTCTAAGACACTTAACAAATAGTTAAGTAGCACCTTTCTGGGCCAGGCACCGTTTTAAACACATTCTACATAGTTGCTCATTTAATCAACAAAACCCTATGAAACAGGTGCTAGTATTATATCCTGTTTCACGAGTGAGGAAACTGAGACACAAAGGAATAAAGACACATGCTCAAGTCACAAACTCAAGCTTTGAACTCTGGCCCCAGAGTCCTTATTCCTAGCCTCTGTACCTCCTTCCTGCCGCCCTCCCCCACTGGGGGTGAGGGGGCGCTGCTAACTCGGCAGCAGTGGCTGTACCCTAACGCATCCCCCACTTGCCTGCAGTGTTCTGCCACAGTGGATAGCATCTACACCAGGGGCTTATATTTCTGCCGGTGAGATTGTGCAGAGGGGGACAGTTGGGTCCAGGGGTGTTTGCATTCCTTCCCGCGAACACTTGTAAACGCTGCAGCCCACCAGCTGTGTAGTGTGAGGAGAGCCCCTCTCTTCCAGAATGTCCCCCAGACGACTGGACGTAGAGTACCCTGTCCTTTGTATTCTGCATTTCCCTGGCTGCAGTGAAATTGAGCATCTTTCCAGGCATTTATTTTAGTAAACTGCTTCTCACTCATCTTTGGCCTATATGTATTTCCAACATCTGTTCGGCACCTTATTGCCAATTATAAAGCACTTTGGCTATCACAGATGTAAGTCCTCGGTTCTGTCCTCTATATGGGAAGTATTTTTTTCTTGATCTATTAGTGGTGGCCCCAGTTGATTCATTTGTAACAGCGGGTATTGGAGCTCTCGGCCATTCTTCCAAGAATAAGATCCCAGGGAAAATGAGATCCCAGGAGGGAGACTCCCTCTCATTTGGATGATTTGGAAGCAAGTCTTCCAAAGTGCAAATCTGACCTTTTCACCCCTCCTTAGACCCATTTTATTGTCTTCTCAGTGTAATTCAATTTCTTATTGGAAAATCCCATTGCCTACTTTCCTGAATCTTAACTGATTTCTTTCCCTTTGTTCTGAGCAAAGCAGTCCTGTCAGTTCTCCCCTCTGACCTGATACAGCCCTTCTCTAGGGTGGGGTGAACTCAACAGTCCTAAAAAATCGTTGAACTACACACCTCAGCTCAAGTTGGAAACTGAAATAGATGTAGAGACACAGAAGGCAAGAAACAGCACAGAAAATTCCAGGGATGATATCTGATATCATCCCAGTTGTGCAGGAAATTATAACTGGTGACTGGAGCCTTGGCGAAGTCACCCAGTGGCCTTGGGCATGTCACCTGTCCCCTGGACCTCTGCTTCCTCCATGGTCTCCAAGGACAAAATTTTTTTTGGCCGTGCCGCGTGGCCTGCGGGATCTTGGCAGTGAAAGTGCTGAGTCCTAACCACTGGACCCCCAGGGAATTCCCTCCAACGACAATCTTCATAGCCAGTGACGCCAGGAAATTTAAAAGGGGAGGGGATAGAATAGATTTATTTTCTTTTCCTTATTCAAACTTTTCCTTACTTTTTATTTTGTTTTTATTCTAAATTTTTTTTTTTTGGATGGATGATACATCATATCATTCAAATAGTCAGAGGTACAAAAAGGAGCACAGAGAAAAGCTTCCTTCACACCCCAGGTCTTAGCATCCTTATTCCCCTCCCCAAAAGCAAAGTTATGTTTCTTGTGATCTTTCCAGAGACGTTTTATGCACTTATAAGCAAATACAAATATATTTTGATTTCCCTTTCATACTCAAAGATAGCAGCAGACTATATACATGAGTCTGCATTGTACTTTTTCCACATACCTTTATATCCTGGACCTTATTCTGGACTGTGTTGGCACATAAGAGCTGCCCCATTGGCTAATTTGTTTTTTCAAAGCTGCATAGTACTCCTTGCTGAAGAAGTACTGTCGTGTATTTGGCCAGTCTCCTACTGACGGACGTTTAGGTTTTCAATATTTTGCCATCACAAGCAATGCTACAATGGGTAACATCATTTCTTCCATGTGTGAGCACATCTGATGGATAAATTCCAGGAAGTGCAATGGCTAGGTCAAAGGTGATTTGCATTTGACACTTTCATACAGATTGCCACGTTGTCCTCCAGAGGGATGGGACTGGTTTCCAACCCCATGCCCCTGCAGGGCATGAGCCAGCTGCTTCCTCACCAACATACACTGTTAGCCAACTTTGATCTTGCCAAGCGCATAGGTGGAAAAATGGATTCTCAGGGTAGTTATCATTTGCATTTATTTTATTGTGAAGGAGGGTGAGCATTTTTCTTATGTTTAAAAGTCATTTGTATTTCTTTAGCGGTCCACTCCTCTCTTTTGCATCATTGCTTTTTATTTGAAAAGCCACAGATGTTTGTAGAAGAAAATAGAGAAATGTATAAAGGAGAAAATCAAAGGCATCTTAATAGGGCACCTGGAGAGCCACTGTTGGCCTTTTGGTGCCACCTCGGAGGTGTTCTCATTCTCCATAAAGAACAATAGAAACAAAGCCATTGTCTGGAGAGCAAAGAAAAGAAAACAAGGGCACAGAGAAACTGGCAAGCAGGCCAGTGTCCACCCACGTGAGGCAGGTCTGCAGGCATGTGTGGAGGGTAAGTGAGGGGCCAGGGCTCCTGCTTCAACCCGCACCCTCCCAAAGGGAAAGGACGTGAATCCATCCATTCCCTCATTCATTTGATGAGAAATTGTCTCTATGCCAGACCTGGGCTGGGTGCTGGGGACACTGCGTTCTGGGGACAGATGACAAGGCTCTGCTCTTGGAGTGCCCTGTCCAGGGGGCAAGAGAATAGTAAAGAATGAAACTTGCGAAGAATGAATATTTGCAGCCCTGATTAGAGGCTGTAGGGGCAGGAGGCTGAGGCCCAGAGAGGGACAGAGACAGCTTGGGACCACGCAACAGGTCAGCAAAGGCACCATGCTGGGCTTTCTAAACTCAGATCTGCCTGAGTTACTGCCCCCTCTCCTGCCTCATCATGACAGCTGGAAAGGACTTCAGAAACTGGCCTTGGCCTCTTCCACCTCCACCCAACATTTGTCTCTGCCTGAAACACCCTTCCCCTAAGCTCTTCCTCTTTGCTTTTTTGGGTGGGTTCTTTTAGCTATTATTAAGCACTTATCCCTGTACTTGGCATTGCAATCTCTCTCTTTTTAAAATAAATTTGTTTATTTTATTTATTTATTTTTGGCTGCCTTGGGTCTTCCTTGCTGTACATGGGCTTTCTCTAATTGCCGCGAGCAGGGGCTACTCTTCGTTGTGGTGCGCGGGCTTCTCATTGCGGTGGCTTCTCTTGTTGCAGAGCACGGGCTCTAGGCGTGTGGGCTTCGGTAGTTGTGGCACATGGGCCTAGTTGCTCCGAGGCATGTGGGATCTTCCCGGACCAGGGCTCGAACCCATGTGCCCTGCATTGGCAGGCGGATTCTTAACCACTGCACCACAGGGAAGCCCTGCAATCTCTTTTAAATCCTCACAAGAATTATATGAATTAGAGATTATCCCCACTTTACAGGTAGCGAAATGGAGGCTCACAGAGGGTCAGCAACTCACTCAGGGTGACACAGGCAGTATGCGGCAGAGCCAAGATACAAACCCAGGTTTTCTGGCTCTAACACGTGCCCCTACTCTCTACCACTTGTCTGGTCAATCTCTGCTGTCAATGCGCTGTGTGACCTTGGGCAATTCGCTTCCTCTCTCTGATCCTGACTCTCAGTCTCCTCCTTAGTAGAACAAGGGTTGAAATGAGTTCTGTCCCAGGTCATAATTTCTAGGGGGGTCTTGATGAGGACAAGAGCCTCCAAAGGCCACCGCGCTCCGGAGAGCCTGGACTAGAGGAGTCCTGCTGCCCCTTCGCCTCCCCCATCCAGGGTTCTGTGGAGACCAAGGGGGGGTTCAAGCTCATAGGCAGGTTTACGCAGAAGCCTAGCATTCAGAAGGGAGGTACATTTCTGATGGCCACACCAGGGTTCTGTCCCACCGATACACATAATGACTTCCCCACCTCTGAATATCAATTCATATCCAGTGACCTACAAGAAAACACTTTTCTGTCACTGGGTGAAAAGAAACTTGCCTTAAACAGAATTCCATATCCTCAGCGGCACAGCCTCTCCTTATCCTTGCCCCGACAAAGGTGTTTAATGGATTTAGTTTATTAGGAGGGCAGCGAACCTTAAAAATGGGCCTCCCTTTGACCCTGCAATTCTACTACTTCTAAAAATGACCCTGAGGAAACAAACAATTGGAGCTGTGCTCAGAACCCCACGTGCTCTGTTTATCACTCTCCGGTGGCAGGTGACACGGTTGATGGCCTGACAACGCCCTCCTTCCGGAAACCCTTTGTTCTCTGGGCTTCCCCGACACCTCCCTCCCCGATTCTCCCTCTTCCTTGCTGGGTGTGCCTTGCTGGCCCTGCCTTCTCCCTTCCAATCTCCTCACCTTGGCGGCCAGGGGCTCACGCCTCTCTCCAAGGTGGTCCCTGCTGTCCTGGCTCTATGACGACGTCTGACTTTCAAACGTCCCTCTTCCCTGAACTACCGACATGAGCATCCGGTGACCCGTTGATGTCTGCAGGCACTTCCGCCTTAAAACCTGCTGCTCCCCAGGCCTTCCCAGCACAGAGGACAGCTCCACCATCCACCCAGGGGCTCAAGTCTAAAGCTGGGCCTCACCCTGGGTTTCCCTCCCCATCACCCCCGAGGCCCCCCCACCCACCCAGCCTCTCCAGCAGCCACTCCCATCCCCCCAGTGGCATCTCAGGCTGCCACTGCAGGTCTACCCTCTAGCCTCCTTGCTGCTGTTCCTCTCGACCCTTACAACCATAACCATTCTCCATCATTTTTAAAGAAACCCAGATCTCGTCTCTCCTGCTTCAAATCTTCCAGTGGATTCCCACCGCACTTAGGATGAGGTCCAAACTTTTGACCTTACCATCTCTAACCACTGCCGCCCCCAGCCCTGCTGTCCTCCTCTGATTTGCAACCATGCCAAGCTCATGCCCACCTTTGTGAAAGTCCGCACCTAGTGAGCACCTAGCATTAAAAGTAGGCATTTAGTCCTCCCACAGGTTTAGGAGTACTGTGATTATCCTCCTTATGAAGATGGGAAACTGAGGCACAGACGGGTTACGCAGCCAGCCAAAGGTCACACAGAGTGAATGCATGACAGAGCCTCAGGGCCTTCGCACTGGGGTTCCTTCTTCCTGGAATGTTCTTCCCCTCAATGTTCACATGATCGATTCATGATCATTCCAGGTCTCTGCTCAAACGGCACCTTCTTGCCACATTCTTTTCACCATCTACCCTTTTGGACCTTTTGAATTTTGAACCACGTGATTGTATTAGCATTTCAAAATAAACGTTTTCTAAAAGAGTGTTATAAATCTCGAGCCAAGAAGACTCTTAAGGGAACAAACCTGTTGATGAGACAGTATGGACAGTGGGATCCCATTTCTGTTAAAATAACTGTAATTTAGAAAACAGCCTGGGTGTTATTTCCCCAAATGGTAACTGTAATGAGCTCTGAGCGGTGAGGCTAGAGGTGCTTTTTTAATATATACCTTTTTTTTTCTTTTTTAAAAGTTTTATTTAGAGGTGATTTTTCTTTTTGGCGGCGCTGCATGGCTTACAGGATCTTAGTTCCCCAACTAGGGATTGAACCTGGGCCACGGTGCTGAGAGCTCCGAGTCCTAACCGCTGGGAAGCCAGGGAATTCCCTAGAGGTGACTTTTACCTTCCTTTTACTTGTATGTATCTTATAATTGTTCCCCTGGGAACATGCATAAGTGGGAAGAAGAAGGAATGATTTCTTCCACACTGGGTGGCTGGCACTTCAGAGCTCTTCTTGACCAACCATCTCGGTCAGCAGTTGGGGACACTGAGGCCAGCAAGGGGCCCAAATTAATCTGGAAGCAGGTGTGCCTCCTGGATGCTCCTGGGGTGCTCCTGGGGTCCCCACTCATGGCCAAGAAGGCCCTTTGGAGGGCACCGGACATGTGGCCTGGGGCCTTGAGGTGGGCCAGGTCACAGAAAGGTTGGTTTCAGTTCTGCCACCTCTCCGAGGGGTCTGAATGCTCTCCGAGCTGGCCGAGCCCTTCTCTGCTCAAACCTGAGAGCAGGTGTCTTACCAATTTTCAGAGGGAAAAAAAAGTGTGGAATAGTTTGTCTCAATTTTTTATCAAACTCTGCAACCACAATTGTCCTCAGCACCTGCTCCCTGGGGTATAAGATTTACTGAGCCTCCTCCTTGCCATTTTACAGGTGAGGAAACTGAGGACAAAAGGAGAGGAATCACCTGTGAAGGTCACCAACTAGCAAGTTGGTTCAAGGTTTCAGCTCAGTTCCAGCCCCTTTTGATTCCACATTTAGCCCCTCTGATCAAGCTGGGAATCCCTGGCTTTTTTTTTTTTTTTTTTTTGTAATATGGATTTTCTTAAATAACAGTTAATGTGAGTTCTTTCTAGACAGCAGCACCGTGCGGAGACATTTACGCACATATATTTCATTTGATCATCACACTCACCCTGTGAGGA
Organism: Physeter macrocephalus; assembly: GCF_002837175.3. Classification (NCBI taxonomy): domain Eukaryota; kingdom Metazoa; phylum Chordata; class Mammalia; order Artiodactyla; family Physeteridae; genus Physeter; species Physeter macrocephalus. Next base: position 81,183 of record NC_041222.1, read on the forward strand.
AGGCTCTGTTCCGGGCAGGACCCATTTCTCAGGGGAGGCAACAAAGGCCTAACAGGGGAAGTGGCTTAGTCATTCACAGGGGTCTGTAACGCCAAGCCCCACGCTGCACCCCGGGCACCCCTGGACCCTGCCCCCACCTGCCCTGTGCCCTTGGACGTGCCTGCTCATCTGGTCAACTGGGCTCTGGCTTTGAGCCAGCTCTCAGTTCAGAGGGTGGCCCTGCTGGCGATGAGGAGCCCTGTGAAATGCCAATCCTCCCCAGCCCCTGGGGCCACCCTCAGTTCTTTCCCCCCTGGTGAGGGGACCATACCGTGTGACACGTCACCTCACCTCTCTAGGGTCCTGGCCTCTAGAGTGAGGGGGCCTGGATGACCTTGCAGAGGTCATAGCTCCCAAACCCTGGCTTCTGGGGCTGCCCTTCCTCTGCTGCTAGGCAGAAGGCTCTGTCTGTCACGAGGTCTGGGGAGAAGTGGCCCTTCAGGCGTGCAGCCCCCGGGAACGCTGGCTGAGCTGCTGCAGGGCCTCGGACGGCCATCCCGAGAGGGAAGGAGGCACTGTCTCGTGGCGCCCATTCTACAGAGGAGGAAACCGAGGCTTGGTGAGGCTAAGCAGCTTGTCTAGTGTCTGACAGAACCTAGACTCTTGTAGCCCAGCCCGGGGTTCCCATCTCCAGCTCTGGCCGGTCTCTGCCAGGGACTGGCTCTGCAGCTTCCCAGCTGGCGGGCCTCGGCCTCGGCCAGTCTCCTCGCCCCCTGAAACCCTGTCTCCTCATCTGTAGAGCGGGTGGACACAGTCCTTCCCGCCTCAGGGGGCCGGAGGAGGTGAGTGAGGGAGGGCTGGGCCCAGGGCACAGAGCAAGGTCTCCACACATGAGCGACGTTAGGAATCTTTAACAGGCCGAGTCCCTACATGCTCTTAACCGCACCTTCCACATCTGTGAAATGCAGATAATAATGGTCTCAGATCCATAAAACGCAGACAACAAGGAGCACAGGGCCCAGCAGGTAGTAAGCGCTTTGATCAATGTTGCCGTCATTATTATTATTATCATCAAAATGGAGCTAAGAGCCCTTCCTCACAGATCAGTCCGGAGAGTTAAATCAGAAGAAAACCAGTGTGTAAACGGGGCCTGGCACGCAGGAGGACCCTTGAGACGGCCTCTGCCACCCCCCACACCGGCCGCCGGGTCTCCCCTAGAGACCTCCCTCCAGAGCTTCCCGCGCCCACACTGGGTGGGAGATTCGGTGGCGCCTCCAGCTGGGCGGAAGGGGGGCTATGAGGCCTGTGGGGAGGGGGGGCGGCCCTTGACCACCCCAGGCCTTCAGAACAAGGCTTATGATGACAAGATATTTCCCTTGGGGCCCCGCAAAGTGTGGGGTTACTATCATCACTAGTGGCCTTGGATCGCTGGGGGCTATTTACACCCTTTGTACACAGGAAGAGTTTAGAGAGGCAGGCCCCCTGTCCAAGGTCACCGTGTTCTCCTACCTGGAAGGAGGCAGCTTTAGCCGAGAGAGGACCCCCGCGTGGGCCCGGCCGCTGCATGGGTGCTTCCCACCAGAGCTTCTCAGCCACGGGCCAGGAGGTAGCCAGGGGCCTGGCACCTCTCATCCCTGGGCTTCCCGCTCCCTGACCAACTGGGCCACGAAGTGACTCACAGGTGTGGGTACCCCTGCCAAGCCTGCCCTGGGCTGGGCCAGAGAGGGGAGCGGGAAGTTGGGGGGATTCCCAAGACCTCGTAGCCTTCTCCCACCCTGATGTTGGGTGAGGGGGGGTGGGGAGTGCGCTGGGAGGCGGGTCTTCCCTGATAGGTCTCTGCTCTCATCCTGGGATCAGCCCAGGGATCTCTCGGCCTCCCTGGCTGTTTTCCGAGCGCAGGACTAGTCAGGATCTCCCTGTGAGTTAAATAACAACCGGCCGGAGGTTAAAGGTGAGCAGGCAGAACGGGGTGTGTAGGGAGGGGGCACTTGGGAGACTTCCGGACCTTGGGGCTGGGTTTCCTGCCCAGTGGGGCTGGCTTTATCTGGCCTCTCTTATCACAGCTCCCCCCTCTCCTTACCTCTCCTTACCGTTACGGCCGTTTCCCTGGTCCTGCCAGGCTGGGATCCCTGGGGAGGGGGGATAGGACACGGGGTGCCCTTGACCTAAGGCGTCCAAGCCTGCCAGGGGGAGGGCTGCGTCACCAAATCGTTTGATCAAAAAGATGCCAGGACACAGACCCAGCCCTCGGCCTGCAGGGTGACATCGAGGGCCTGTCCAGACGAGCTGGCAAAGGCTGTTCCCATTTCCACAGCCTTTCCAGCCGTCCGCTTGACCACTGGCTGACCCACTCCTGCATTTGGGAGGCTCCCAGGTGCCAGGCTGCCTCCGGATGATGCCCCCACAAGGCCCTGCCCTCTGGGAGCTTTATTCCTGGCTCCGCACCTCCCTCCATAGATGGGGACGACACCACATCACCCCAGCGTTCAAGGCTGAAGAGGTCAGACCCACACCTGCCCGGCTAGTCCCAGCCTCCTCTCTGGGGTGTTCTATGGGGAGATGGGGGGGTGGGGAGAGCTCAGAGCCAGAAGCTCCAGGGTTTAGGGCCTGTTTTGGTTGTTTTAAAATACAGTTTAATTGCATGAGTAAAAATATTAATTCAGGAAACATAAGAAAACACAGAGAAGCATAAAGGACAGAACCACCCCAAATAACCACAGGTAATGTTTCAGTACGATTGCTTCCATCACACTCCTGCAGAAGCAGGAGATATTTTGTAACCTGCTCTTTCCACCTGTTGTCTTTGTGTTGTTGTTGGTTTTTTAATATTTATTTTATTTATTTGGCTGTGCCAAGCCTTAGTTGTGGTACGCAAGAGCTTTAGTTGCTGCGTGTGGGGTCTAGTTCCCTGACTAGGGATCAAACCTGGATCCCCTGAATCAGGAGCGTGGAGTCTTAGCCACTGGACCACCAGGGAAGTCCCAATCCACCTGTGGTCTTTGGAACGTCTTTCTGTCATAGTGTATATACTTCGTCCTTTCACGTGGCGGCCCAGCATCCCATCATAGGGCCGTGCTCTACCTGTGCCGCCCAGAACCTGGCCAGCAAGGTAGCATCGCCCATCATCTTGTTAGAGGTGCCCCACCCAGACCTGTGAGTCAGGGATCGGACGTGCACTCTATTGAAGCTGATGGAGGTTTATGCTTTTCCAACTTTTCCACGAGCAAGGCTGCCCTGAACATCATGGTCACACTGGGTGGAGGTAGCAGAGAACAGGGCTGGAGCGTGGCCTTTGAGGTTCTAGTCCTGGTGTGGCCACTGTACACTGGGCCACGTGGCTCTTCTGTGTACAGGAGAAGAATCAACACGTGCCCTCTCTAGTGGGTCATTCCATGATGTGCTGGCTCCCGTCTTAGAATATACTAGACCAGCTCCTTCCCTAATCCTCCTTTACAGTAGATTGTTGCCACTTCTGGTCTTTGGTCCCCTTCCTCCTGTTCTCCAGTGATCCTACTCCTCCCGGCAGGGTTTCAGCCAAAGCAATCCACCCAATGGCTCTTGCCAAGGTCATCACTGAGGTCAGTGTGGCTAAACCTGATGGTCAGTCTTCACCCCCATCTTCTTGGCCCATCGAGAGCACTTGTCTAGGCGATCACTCCCATGTCTCAAAAACACCCTCTGGGGGCTTCCGTGGTGGCGCAGTGGTTGACAGTCCGCCTGCCGATGCAGGGGACACGGGATCGTGCCCCGGTCCGGGAAGATCCCACATGCCGCGGAGCGGCTGGGCCCGTGAGCCATGGCCGCTGAGCCTGCGCGTCTGGAGCCTGTGCTCTGCAACGGGAGAGGCCACAACAGTGAGAGGCCCGCGTACCGCAAACAAACAAACAAACAAACAAACAAACAAAAACCCACCCTCTGTCTCTTAGCTTCTGGAACTCACTCTTCCTATGGTCTCTCTCTCTCTCTCTCTTTTTTATTTGGCCGTGCCGCGCGGCTTGCGGGATCTTAGTTCCCTGACCAGGGATAGAACCCGGAGCCCCGGTAGTGAAAGTAAGGAGTCCCAAACACCGGACCGCCAGGGAATTCCCTCAGTGGTCTCTTACTTCACCTGCTGTTGTCCTCAACTCCCTGACGACATTGAACACTGGAGTGTCCCAGTGGACCATGTCTCCCTGCTCTGCTCTTCCCATGGGATCGCATCCTGCGTTGGGACTTTAAAAGCCACCAGGCTGGCGACTCCCAAAGGTGTGTTTAGACTCTGGGGGGCTCTGAACTATATATATAGTTCGGGTATATACCTGCCAACTCAACCTGGATGTCCATCTGTCAACCTCCAATCTACCATTGAAAAACCATGCTCCAGGGACTTCCCTGGTGGTCCAGTGGTTAAGACTCTGCCTTCCACTGCACGGGGCACAGGTTCGATCCCTGGTCCCTGGTCAGGGAACTAAGGTCCCACACGCATGTGGCGTGGCCAAAAGAAAAACAAAAACCGCCCGAAAACCACAGTCCAGCCTGACCTGCTGCAGCCTTCTCTGTCTCAAGGATGGCAGCTCCGTCCTCCTTCCAGCCAAAGCCTAGGTCTCTCAACTCCTCATTCATTCAAACTCACATCCAACCTGAATGATTTGCCCTCACAATAACCTATACATCCAAGCACTCCTCACCACCAGCTTCATGACCAGCTTGGTACAAGTCACCATCATCTTCTGCCCAGATTATTACAATAGCCCTAACCAATCTCCCTGCTTCCATCTTTACCTCCTTAGTTTTTCTCAACTTAGTCACTGTGAGTTTTTTTATTTTTATTTTTTATTGGTATATTTTTTTAATTTATTTTTTATTGAAGTATAGCTGAATCACAATGCTGTATTAATTACTGCTGTACAGCAAAGTGGCTCAGTTATACATATATATATATATTTTTTCATATTCTTTTCCATTATGGTTGATCACAGGGTATTGAATATAGTTCCCTGTGCTATACAGTAGGACCTTGTTGTCTATCCATTCTGTATATACTAGTTTGCATCTGCTAATCCCAAACTCCCAATCCAACCTTCTCCCACCCCGCACCCCCTTGGCAACCACCAGTCTATTCTCTACGTCCCTGATTCTGTTTCATAGATAGGTTCATTTTTGTCTTCTTTTAGATTCTACATATAAGTGATAACACATGTACTTGTCTTTCTCTTCCTGACTTACTTCACATAGTATGATAATCTCCAGTTGCATCCATGTTGCTGCAGATGGCATTTTGTTTTTTTATGGCTGAGTAGTATTCCACTGTAGATACATACATCTTTATCCATTCATCTGTTGATGGACACTTAGATTGTTTCCGTGTGTTGGCTATTGTGCATAGTGCTGCTATGAACATAGGGGTGCACGTGTCTTTTTGAATTATAGTTTTGTCCTGATATATGCCCAGGAGTGGGATTGCTGAATCATATGGTAACTCTGTTTTTAGTTTTGAGGAATCTCCATATTGTTTTCCACCATGAGTTTTTAAAAATCATCAGATTGTGTCCCTCCGTACAGAGCTCTCCTGAAGGATTCCTAGGCTCGGGGCTAGAGTAGATTCTCCTTCAGAGACTCCAGAAGGAAACAACCCTGCCGATGACACCTACAGATTTCAGAAATTCACCTCCAGATCTGAGACAATAAGTTTGTTATTTTAGGCCACCATGTTTGGCAGCCCCAAGAAACAAATATACCAGTCAAGAATTTTTTTACTTTCACCGGCCTTTTGTGAAGCTGTGATCTAAGTTAATACCTACAAGCAAAGGACAGTTGCCGTAAAAGGTTTTGCCAACGTTCCTTCCCAGGTCCAAGAGGACTCCCACCTGACAGAATAAAGGATTTGCTTCCTACGTGGCTGCCCCCAACTTCAGACTCACAGGAAATGTGTCCCCCAGAACGTACTGCTCCTCCAAGGGTCCCAGCTCTGAGCCCTCATGATCCAATCTTCCACTAACTCTTCTCTGTCCTCCTGCCCACTTGCCACCCTAATCCAGGCTACTGCCACCTCCCCGAGCTCCTGGAGATCCTTCAGTTTCCCTGGTCATTTCCTCTCTTGCACCCTCTATCTAGCAGCCCGAGAGGTTTTGCAAGTTACAGACTTGACCGTCGTCATTCCACTGATTAGGAGCCCCTGCAGCCTCCGGTGCTCGAAAGCCTGAACGTGCGTCAGCCACAGCAGACTGTGCCTCCCCGCCCCATGCTCCCCGCCCCGGGTCACCGCTGCAGATGTAGCTCACCGCAGGCCATCTCCAGTTCCCTCATCAGCAGACTGAGCCCCATTTCTCACGTCTCCCCGCTTCCTCGGACACTGAGCGGAGAGGAGGAGCAAGGGAGCATCATGGTACCTGCCCGGTGGGGAGCATGACGGCAAACGTTCTGGAAGGTGCTCAAGAGAAAAACAGAAAAGACAAAGTCCTCTGAAGGTATGTCACAGGACATGAACTGGATCAAAGAAAAGAACCAAGACTTGACAGATCAAATCTCAAAGGCCAGCTACAGGTCTAAGAGCTGGGGGTCTGAACATAGCACAGAGCACACAATCATTTACTGAAAAAGAGTCAACTTTAATTGTAAGTGACCGAACTGCATCCAGGAGATGTCTCTGAACGATTGAACAAACACGATAAAATTGTCCTATTGAAGAAACCAAGAGTTTCTGCCAGCCCCAGAGCTTCTGAGGGTTAGGCCAAGAGCAGCCCATTCCCAAGGCCGGTTCTGTCCCCCACGCCAGCTTCTCATCCCATGAGGAGGGCTGGGGATGGGTGAGGGACCTGTCCCCTCCTCCCAGCATGCTGGGATCTCTTAGAAAGTCACCAGTGGGGTGCGCCGTTCCTCCCATCTCATTCCTGTCCTGAGATAAACGGAGACCCTCTGGGCATCACCCCAAAAGCCAGGGAACGAAGTGCGGCACCCCAAGTGCCTTCCTGGCCCCTCAGCCAAAGCTTTATTCCGGTCTGCTCGGTTGGCTCCTGATGCCCAGGGCGGGCACTAAATAAAATACGCACTGGAGAAAAAACTCAAAACGCCCCCAAATCTCCACAACACAAGTCACAGAGCAGAAGAAAAAATAAAACAACGGCCTTAACGAGAAGCAACAGCGGCTGGCCCTCAGAAGACACGTTCAAACTCCGTCTGGTTGCTAGTGGCGGGATTGCGGCTCTGGTTGGTGGACTGCTGGGTGATCTGGCTGCCCTTCCGGCGCGGTGGTGCTAGGTACTCAAACATGGACGTCAGGTGGGTGGAGAGCATGCCCTTGAGGTCCGAGGGCATGGGGTCGGACCAGAAGAAGTCGTGGTTCAGGGCGTCATCACTGTCGATGCGCTGGGCGGGATCCAGCACCAGCAACTTGTCGATGAGGTCCAGTGCATAGGGGTCACGCACATAGGCCTTCAGCCTGTCCTTCACCTTCCGCTTCTGGCCCTTGACCAGGTCCAGTTTCTCAAACAGCTCATACTTGTCCACATTTGGCCACACCTGGGGTGGGAGGCGTGGAAAAGAGGATGTAGTCAGTTCAGGGGCTACATGGCTGGTGCACGGGTCAAGCACTTGAAGGGACTAAACATTGTCCGTTCAGAAGCTCCCAGACCGCCCCTGGAGGGCAAACCTGACCCCTCCAAGGTGAAAGCAGCAGGAACCAAATATTTGGCAAACACCAAGTTACCGGGCCCTTTGACACAAACTGTCTGGCGTACGTGCACCAAGCCTGATAGAACCACGGTTGTCTCAGAGCAGAGCAGCTCAGCTCTGAAGTGAGGGGCTCAGACGCCCTCCCCAAAGCCAAAGAATTAAAGGGATGCAGCCGAGACTTAACAGTCTGTGTGGCTCTAAACAGCAGACCCCAACCATCCACCGGCAACCTCTCCAGAATGGAGCTTTTCCTCTATTCAGCACCCACCCCTCCCCTGCCAGGGAGACTTCTCTGCAGCCCGTGGGGCCCACGGGCCCAGGCCGCCCGACTCCGTACCTCCGGGGTGATGGAGCCACAGAGCTGACTGATGAGGGCAAGCTGGTGCTGCTCTGTGTTGCCCTGCATGATAGGGCTGCGGGTCCACATCTCTGCCATGATGCACCCAGCACCCCACAGGTCAATGGGGGGGCCGTAGTCCCGCTCTCCTGAGAAGAAGAGCACACCAGGAGGGCCCCTTGAGCCCGACAGCCTCCTGAGAGGCAATGCCCCCGGGCCGGGGGCTCAAGAAGCCCTGGCAGTGGGGGGCTGAGGCCGGGTAAGTGCCCAGCCCCTGCTTCCCTCTGCCAGCTCGGGAGAGTCCTCACCGAGCAACAGCTCCGGGGGCCGGTACCAGAGCGTCACCACACGGTTGGTGTAGCGGTTGGGCTGGCTGTTCTTGGCCAGGCTGAAGGCCCGGGCCAGCCCAAAGTCTGCCAGCTTCAGAACTCCATCGCGGGTGATGAGCACATTAGCCGCCTTCATATCCCTGTGCAGGATCTGCGGGAAGCACAAAGGTGAGGGTTCCCGAGGGTCCTTTAGCCACACCCACCCCACAGTGAGAGCAAAGGCCAGCCCAAGCCTTGGTCTCTCCTCCCCTACTCTGGCCCCCACCTTGTTCCTGTGGATGTAGTAGAGACCATTGAGCAACATCTGCATGACCCTCTTGATCTCAGACAGTGTGAACTTGACTAAGACATTGCTCAGCAACCCGGCAAGGTCATGCTCGCAGAAGTCAAACACCAGGTATATACTGCCTTTGCAGCGGTTATAGGGGGAAGCTGAGACCGGAAGAATGAAGGGGAGAGAGAGGGACAAGAACAAAATCAAAAATCTCATATGCAGCTCACTTTCCCACAAGCAGCTCCTACCCTCTCCAACCTATGGACCCCTGGATATCCAGGTGCGAATCCCTTCACAGGTAAAATATTTTCTGAGCGCCTTCTCTGGGCTGGGTACTGTGGCAGGCCCCGAGGAGGCACCTGCTCTGATGAAAGGGCCAGAGAAAGCAGTCACACTTGGTATGCCTGGGTTAAGAAGAGGCAATGTAAGTGTGTCCAGTTCCAACTTTTGCAAACAAAACCTTAGGCAATAAGCCTCATTTTCTCCATCTGAAAATGGGGATGAGATCCGAACAACTTACCTTTGGTTCGACAGATCTCAATCAAGTTGACCACATTCTCGTGTTTTAGAAGCTGGAGGATCTTGATTTCCCGCAAGGCTGTAATGGGGAACTGGGTGGGAAAAAGACAGGAGAAGGTCAAAAGTGGGTGAGCGCACCACAGACCAAGGAACTGGCCAGGGAGTCCACAGGAAGGGTCAAAGGTTGGGAGACAGAGTACGAGCGTAGGCTCTGAAATTGGCTGTCTCAAATGCTATATTTGTAAAATGGGTGTAGTAGTATGTACCCCTCAAGGAGCTGGTTGCAGACAACGAATTGAAATAGCTATACTTCACACAAATGCTCTATTACTAGTTATTAAATGCTCCACAGTTTCTTCAACCTTATAAGTTTTAGCTCTATGCCTGTGTTTAACTGTGAGGTAGTTAACAAGCACAAAAATAAAGAAGCAAGTCTCTTGAAAACTGGACTACAGCTAAGATGGGGCGGCGGGTGGAAGGAACTGTTGTTTTTCAAGTGAATACCAGTCACCCTTTTAAAGTCATTGCATATAACTTATTATTATTTTACATTCAACAAAATTAAACCCTAAAGAAAAAGTCATCAAAGACTTCCTAACTTCAGGAACCAAGGTGCACTCAGTGCAAGCATGAGCTCCCCCTCCTGGCGCCAACCATATTCACCTAAGAATGAACTATGAAGCGGCTTTAAAACATTTGAATTAAAAGATTTAACTTGCAAGTCAAATTCCCTGGAATATGGAAATTTCGAAACACGTAAACTGAATCTATACGTGAGAATCCCAGAAGCAGCACGGTGGAAACCCAACCTCACGCCCAAAGGAGCTGGCCGACCTGCCCACCCCACCCGTACTCACCCCCTCCTTCTCATTCTCCATCAGTACCTTCTTCAGAGCCACTTTTTGGCCGGTCTTGCGATGCTTTGCCTTAAACACCTCCCTGCAGGCCGAGAGGGGGACCCAAGAGGACTCTTCAGGCCATTTCCGCAGGGCCCGCCCCTCCCCCACCAGAGGAGCACAGGAAAGGGAATCCGGGCGGGGCTGGGCCGTGTACCCAGGGCACTCGGCTACCCCACCACGCGGTGTCTTCGGTCCCTCTCCGAGCCTCTACCTCCTTCCCTCCGCCCCTTCTCCTCACCCGTGAGTCTCGCGGAGAGATCCCGCTCCACTCACATGCTCCTCTCTGCAACCCCTCCCTGCCCCCCATCAAGGGCCTCAAGCTCCTCCCCGCCAGCCGGCTCTGTCAGGCCCGGGAGGGCTGCGGCGCGGCCTAGCGAGACCAGGGGACAAGTCTGTGGCTAAATGGCTTCCCGACCAACTGGGCCCGGGCCTGGGCTTCCCGACGTCGGCCCGGAGGGGTGCAGGCTCACGGCTCCCGGTCCCTGGGGGCCAAGCCTTACCCGAAGGTGCCTTGGCCGATTTTAGCGAGCTTCTCATATTTGGACACCTCATCACAAAAGGGGCATTCCACCGAGTCGTACTGCTTTGCCATGGCCGCCTCCAGTGCGCCGCCGCCACCTCCAGCCGCCGCCGCCGTCGCTGCTCCCACTCCAGGTCCCGCCGCCGTGCTCCAGGCCCCTCCGCGGCCGCGCCACTTCCGCCTCCACGGCCACTTCCGGCCTCGCGGCGCCGACCCCACCTCTTCCGTCCGCCGCCCGCCGCCAGGCCCCCTGGGACTTGTAGTTCCCGAGAGGCCAGGAGGAGCCGGAGCTGCAGAGGCGCCTCCGCCACCGCCGCTGCCCCCGCCTCCGCCGCCGCCACTGCTGGCTGCGGCCCCGATCGGGGGCGCGGGGAGACGGGGCGCCGGGGCTGGGGCTCGGGGTGGTGCGTCCCGCTGCATCGGCTCGGGCCGCCGCCGCTGCCGAAGCCGCTGCCGCTCTGGCGCCCGATCCGGGGCCAGCCGCAGTGCCCTGCTCCTCCTCCTCCTCCGACGGCGCCGCCTCCGCCAGGCTGCGCTGGGCGCGGGGCGGGGGGGCGGCCCCCGAGCCGCGGCCTGGGGGCTCCCTGGCCGGGCCCGGGCCCGGGGCGGCCGGGCGAGGGGGCCGGACGGGAAGAGCCGATGAGGAGGCGGCCCGAGAGCCCGGGAGGGGGCGCGTTATAAAGGGGGAGGTGCCCCAGCCTCGCCCTCCCCTCCCCCTCCTCCCGCCCCCTCACTCCTCCCTCCCACCCTTCGCGGCCGCACCTGCCGCCGCCGCCGCCGCCGCCACCGCCGCCACCACCGCCACCGCCGCCACCACCGCCACCACCGCCACCCGCTCCCTGTCCGCCCGCCGCCCTCGGCGCGTCACCGCCCGCGGCCCCTCCTCCGCCTTCGGAGGTGGGGCCCCGCGCTCTACACCTGGCTGCGGGGCGACTCGCCGCGTGCCTCAGTTTACCTACACGTGCTAGCTGCCGCGGGGAGCCCCTACCTCCTCAGCTCGGGGTGCACCCCCTCACAGACGAAGGCGGGAGGTGCCGAGGGAGCGGCCTCCGGCCTGGGGAGGAGAGAACGGCCGCCACCGCCGCCTCCCCGGGCCCCTGCCACCCGCCGTTGATATGGCAACTGACAGCCGCCAGGGGGCGCGGCGACATTGGAGGCGGCGAGCGAGCAAAGCCCAGGCCTTCCAGCCCTGGACCCCCTGTTCTCCGGGAGGCAGGGATGAAACCCACAGGACCCCCGTCCCCGCTGAGCTGCGCCCGAGCTGGTCGCGCCCAGGATCAGTAGTCACAAAAGTAGCTAGCATTTACTCTGCACCCTTGTGTGCTCAGGTAGTGCTGGGCGTTCCTGCTGAATCCTGAATCAACAGCCCCATAGTCAGGATCACTAACCAATTTTACAGAAGAGCACACTGAGGCTCAGAGAGGTGAGGTCATTTGCTCAAGGTCACACAGTGACAAAGCTGGGACTCGAACCTTGTCTGTCTGAGTCTGAAGAGGATTCTCTTGACTCAGGCTATTTACAGTCTGTCCAGGAGGACAGCAGTCGTGCTGTTTGAGGCCTGTTGTCCTTATGTGCCAGGCACCAAGCCCACCATTCACCCATCTCCTTCTCTGGTGCTGTGCCCCCTTTCCCTACCCCGGCCCTTCCCCAGCATCTTTCTGATACCTTTCTGGCTCCAGGAGCCTCCTCTTTCTTCCTGCAGCCCTACTCAAAAGGTAGGGCTCCCTGCCTTCAGGGCTGTGCTCTCTGATTGCACCCCAGTACCTTTTCTACCTGCAGGAAGCACCCCCCCCAGTTGCTCTCCACCTCTTAGCTCACATGGCTTGGCCTTGAAGCTTCCATGTAGGAGCAGTCAGGAATGGGTCTGGTGATCCTGGTGTCCCAAGAGACCCTGTTCTGCCATGGGGGACCCTGCCTGGGAAGGTCTTGAGGGTCAGGTGAGGAGCAGAGAGCACTCTCCTGAAGGCAGTGTAGACCAGCAGTGGTTTGAGGCAAGTCAGGGAGTGATCTGGGGTCAGCTTCTTGGGCACACTATTAGAAGCAGAGTGGCCACTGGCTACATTGGGGGTGGGGAGGGCAAGGAGGGAGAAAATAACAATTGTAGTAACTACAATTTATCAAGGGAAAATAAATGGTCCAAGCTGTACGCTTCGCACTTTATGGGAATTATCTCAATTCTCACTCAGCAATATTATACTATTATTACTTCTGTTGTACTCAAAAGGACTGAAATTCGGAAGTGCCATCATTGGCCAGGGTCAAATGGCTGGCCAGTTGCCATACTGGTATTTGAACCAGGTCAGTCTGGTGCCAACCCCAAGCAATTACCCGTATCAGGACCCCACCCATCTGGGCTGAGGGTGGAGTTAGGGCACAGTCATGTCACAGCACCACTGGCTGTGTGCCTTGGATACCGGTGGGAGGTGTGGGAGGGGGTAGTAGCATTGGAGTAGGTAGGACTGCTGTGGGCTTGGGTGGCTTCCACCATCAGACTCTCGGGGGGGGCCCCTACTTGTTTCTCACGAGCCCTCCCTAAGTCACATCCTGTGGGCAGAGGCCTCAGCAAAAGTTCCGGTGGTGTCATCTCCTCCACCCCACCATCCCTGGCCTAAACCCTGACATCACCAGTCACTTCCCCTCAGGGCCTCAGGCCCTCAGCCCTTCCTTGGGGAGGGAGGCAGGCAGGAGCAGTCAGAAGCCCTTCAGAAGGCTGCCCAGGTGAAAGTGAGAAGAAATTAGGTCCTAGCCAGAGACAATTTCTCACTGACTTTGACTTCTGATTTGTTGGTTTGAGGGAAATGTTTCCTGTTTCCATGGCTCAGCTAAGCTGGCAAAGCAGGGCATGTGGCCAATACTCAGGATGTTTGCCGATTGACTGACCAGGCTCTGAGAGAGCCTCTGGTCCCGCTGCCATTTAGCAGTTAGGGAAACTGAGGCACAGAGTAGGAAAGGGAGCCACTGGCCAGCTGCTTGACCCTGGCCTGGACCCTCTGTTTTCCTCCCCCGAGTAGGAACAGGGTACGGGGCATATTGAGAGAAGAAGAAAGGCTCGTGGGGTGGGGTGCTCTTGACTGCCGGTCTGTCTGGGGAGACAAGGGGTCACTGGATAGGGGGATACCGGACAGAGAGTGGCTGTGTGATGCCCACAGCCCTGCAATCCCATGGACATTCTGCCCACACCGGCTGGGTACTGACTGTGCCCGGCCCCGTGTTGTTATGTGTCAGACCCCTAGAACTTTATAGCACCCCTCTTAGGAAGTTGCTATTATGGGGCCAAAGTTACAGAAGAAGAAACTGAGGTTCAGAGTGGTGAAGTGGCCTGCCCAAGGCCACGCAGCGAGGGAGCTATGGAGCTGGGATTCAAAGCCAGGTCTCTTTGTCCCCCAATATAAGACAACTGAGTCAAGCTGGGGAAAGGTATCTACTGAGTGCTACAGTATAGCAGGCCTGAGGCCAATATGGATGCATGAGGCCTGTTCTCTCAACGGAGCATGAGGTCTGTTTGGAACATGCATATAAACACAAAAGTGAATGTAATACAGATGATAACTCTCAGTATAAATGTGTTATTTCGTTGCCACAGGATATTGTGAGGGATGTTGTATTTGTCCAATTTTACTGATGAGGAAAATGAAGCTCAGAGAGTTGATGTGACTTGCCCGAGGTGGGGTCTGAACTCAGGTTTGCCTGGGTCCAACACCTTTGACTATGACATTGAAAGCCTCCAATCCCTGATAGTACCTGGTCAGATTGCAGACGACTGTGTCATAGACTTGGGGGAAGGAGGGCAAGGAGGGAGGGGACAGAAATCAGAGCACGGTTCCTGGGGCACTGTGGCTCACTCAGACCTCAGGGACTCAGTGGAGGCAAAAGATGGAGCCAGTGGACGGACAAGTGGCATTCCGAGTGCGGGTCCGGCCCAAGCAAAGGCCTGGAGGTGGGAAAGCGCTTGTGTGTTCAGCGCTGCAGAGTGGGGCTGGGCTGGCCTCCAGCGCCGGCTGAGGAGGACCTGGGGGACAGCCACCCACCAGCAGGTCCCCAGCCACACTCCCAACGGCCACTCGAGGCAGCACAAAGAGGGCTCTGAGCTCGGCGGAGCCGCCACACTGAGCCACCACACTGAGCCCCATTCATCCTCTCAGGGATGCAGCAACTGTCCTGGCACCTGGGCCAACGGCAGGGCTAGCCTGGCGCTGACAAGGCTCCTCCACCATGGCAACAGAGCCTCGTCGTGGCTGGGACTCCCAGGTTTCACACCACGTGCCTGCCCTGGGGTTTTCCTGGCCTGTGCCAGTCTGCCCCTGGCCTAAACCACCCCCATCCCTCAGCAACAACCACGAGGGTTTGCTGAGGCCACAGTGTACTGGCCCGGGTCATCATTTGCTCCTTTCGTCTTCCCAACAACTCCAGGAAGTGGGGGCTACTGTGACCCCATTTCACAGATGAGGAAACTGAGACTCAGAGAGGTAAAGTCTCTTATGGAGGATCACACAGCAAGTCGGGAGTGGGCCTGGCCAGGAAGCCAGCACTGGCTGATGCCACAGCCTCAGCAGTTAGCCCAAATCACTGTGACTGCCTCTTGGAAGAGAAGCTGGGGGACCCACCCTCCACCTCCCACCAGGAAGACCCCCAGCTACCACCAGGCCACAGGCCCCTCTCCCTTTTCTGACAACAACCCAAAGATGGGAAGGGACACTGGCCTGGGAGTTAGAACACCTGGGTATCTGTCTGTCTAGTCTCTGCTCCTCTTTAGCCTCAGTTCCCTCATCTGTGAAATGGGACAGTACCAGGATCATCTCACAGGGCTGTGACGATCTGTAGGGGCTTCCAGCTCCATGCCTGGCTCATGGTCAGTGCTCAGTAGAGGGAGCTGGAGTTGTACCCCCCCCTTATCCTCCTAAAGCCATGGTCCAGAAACCCCATCCTTTCATTTGAACTTTGAACACCTGTCCCGTCCAGGCCTCTTTGCTGCCTCTGTCTCACAGGCTGTGTCCCTTTTCCCTCCAGGGCCTCAGGTTCCCCCTCATCCCATCGAGAAGGTTCAGCAGACCCTTCCCCTGCCAAGGTCTATCATCCAGCTGCCAGAGGGTGGTGGGAGCTATGAGTGTGGAAGTTAGGACCTCAGGCTCCACAGCTGGACAGGCAGATCCCAATTCCAGGTAACTTGACTTTGGGTGGGGGTGGGGGGGCTCAGTTTCCACATCAGTAGAATGAGGACAAGAGAAACTACATTTGCCTCTTAGGGCAGAAGAACTGAGCCCTGTGGCTGCACATACTAAGTGACCAGAAAACGTTAGTCGTTAGTAGTCATTATTTTTATGGAGGATGCAGGATGGGCCCCATCTGACCTTGAACTTCCCCTGTCACAGCCCCAGTTGCCAGCCCTGGGGCCAGGATAATAAGGTCCAATCATGCTGGAGCCTCTGGGGGTTGACTGCATACCTTGCACTTGTGCCTATTCTAGAGATTAGGTGACTGAGGCTTCAGAGGTAGAAGTTAACTTGTTAGCAGCACTCAGAGCCAGGATTTGAAGCTCCTGGTCTTTCAGCTGCACCACCCCTAGCAGCTGCTGAAAGCCTCCACAGGTGTCAGGGACAACCTGTGTAGGAGAGGTTTCGTTTCCTCATCTCTGTCCTGTCCACGTGAGCGCGCGCACGCACACACACACACACAGAGACACGCACACACACGGGGGTTGCAGGGTGGAAAAACACCAGGCTGTGGGTTAAGGGCCTGAAAGGGCAAGTTGTAGCCCAGTCCGCGCCACCCACCCGCCGTGTGACCTGGGGCAGTCCTGCCTGTCTGTGCCTTGGGTTTCCTATCTTTGTACAATGGGGCGGTGGACTAAGTTATCACCGTGTCCCTGCTAGCTTGAAAAGGAGTGTAGTGGGCACTGATTCTGTGCCAGGCTTTGCCCCAAGCACTGGACTCTGTGAGGTGGGCGTTGCAAATAACCCCTACTCACAGAGAGGAAACTGAGGCTCCGGGAGGTGAGTTCCCTAGTCCAGGGTCACACAGCGACAAAGTGGCCAGCCAAGACTTGAATTTGGGTCTGGGTGGTCCCAGAGCCCACAGGCCAAACCATGGCACTCTCCTATCCACCGCTGCCAGTGCATCCCCCAGCACTGAGGCTTAGAATAAACCCCCCTGCCCTCAGGTCTGACTCCCTGCACCGTCCCAGCCTGCTGGCCAGACCCCCTGATAGCTGTTGGCAGGTCCCCAGAGGCCCCCAGCCCAGTGGGCTCTGTTCCCAGAGTCTGTGGTTTATTTCCCAGACCTTCCAGATCTCACACGCTTGCGGTCTGTCCCCTGCCTCCCCTGCCTCCCGGAGGCCAAGGCCAAGGAGGAGGCCCACAGGGGCCGGGACTGGGGGAGGCCCCTGCCTCCGCCCCCTGCAGAGAGGATGGGGAGGGTGGGGCTGTGGGAGTTTCACTGGTTTAAAAATACACAGAGGAAGCGAGTGAGAGGGCGCGAGAAAGGGGAAGGGGAGATGAGGGAGGCATCGCAACGTTGATGTCTAGAGCTTCGAGTGGCCACTTGCCTTCCAGCCAGGGGCTTTGCACGACTTGCCAAGATGACGGAGGGGACCAAGAAGGCCAGCAAAAAGTTCAGTGAGTGCAGGGTGCCTTTTGCACTGTCCTTCATCCCTGTCTGTCCGTCCATCTCAGCCTCTCTGTATTTGCTTCTTCATCACTCTACCTCGTTTCTGTTTTTCTTTCTGTCCATCCCTGTCTCTCTCCAGAGGCCTCTGCTTCTGAGTTTCCAGTCGCCACCTCTCCATCCCTGGCCCGGTATCTCTCTCTCTCCAGCTGGTTAGGCTCTCCATCTCTGTTCTTCTCTTGTCTGTCTCTGCCCGTCTCTACTTCTCTGTCTCTCCCCACCCCAGCTCTCAGTCCCTCCATTCGTCTGCGTGTCCTTTGGCTCCCTTTGACCTCATGGCTGGGCCAGGGAAGACCTCCACGCAGTCCACACCCTGCCTCTGGGCCTGGTTCACGTGGGGTCTCAGGCTGGGAGTTGCTGTGGCTGAGGCGGGGGGAGGGGTGTGTGCCATGAGATCCTGTCCCATGTCCCCATCAGCAGTGACGCTGGGACCCAGAGCAACTCAGTGAGGGGCCACACCCACCCATCACTTCTCCCCCAGGTTGGTGATCCCTTCCTGGTGCCAGCAAACTTCGGTTTCCTCTGATTCTTCTGATCTGACAGCGCAGGGGGAGGGTGGACAGGGCTAGGATTATGACTGTATTCCACAGATGAAAAGACTGAGACCAAGACACTTGCCTGAGGTCTTATGGGGCTACAGAGCAGGGCTCAATCTCAAGTTCCTGGACTCTGGGCCTCAGTTTCCCTCCCTGCCCCACTACTGTTTCCTCCAGACCCCCAGTCCCCAGGGGACAAAACAAGTGGTGCTGACAAAGAAGGCAGTCGTTGGCACAATTTCTGCCCCATGGCATAGCTTTCTAAGAGCAGAGCCTCAGCATCTTCTGACAGCATTTGTCAGGAGGCAGAGAATAAGACCAAGTGAGGGGGTGGGCAGGACTGGGAGGAAAGCCCCAGAACACTGACCCCAGCAGTCCAGAGTCCTGGGCCCTTGTCCAGGCTCAGCCTTGCTTTGTGACCCTGGGCAAATTCCTTCCCCTCTCTGGGCCTCAGTTTTCTGTCTGGTCAGATGGGGGCATCCCACCTATATATTCCATCATGGTTGTGAGGACCTGTGGAGGCACAGGATGCCGAGGAAGTGGAAAATGCCAGGGTTTTTCCTTTTTGCTTATCTGGAGGCTGTAGTGAAGTCAGTCAGATGGTGGTGGCTGCGAGGAGGGGCAGTCTCACAGCTGGGGACAGGGAGGAGGGAACTCACATGCACCCCTGCGGAAACGAGGAGATGGTATCACCCGAGCACTGCTGCTTGAGTCCCAACACCAGGCTCAGCTGACAGGAAGGACAGAACCGCAGGAAGTGGGACCCTCAGGCTCCCGACAACCCCCTTCTCATTTCGTCCTCACCTCAGGGGCACAGAGCCTCATTCAAACGCCCCCTCCCCACCCCAACACGCGTCTCTCTCTCACACACACACACACACACACACACACACACACACACATACACACACACACACATGCTTCATCTCCCGCTGTGTGACCTCGGGCAGGTCATGTCACAGCTCTGAACCTCAATTTCCTCATCTGGAAAATGGGGGATTAAACTTGTGTCATGGAGTTGTGTTGAGAATTCAGTGAAGTAATTAATGGATGCAGCATGTTTGACAAATGCAGAGGCATTTATTGTGATCATCATCATCTTCATTACTTCTTATGGAGGTTATTCTGTGTGTCAGGTACCATGTTAAGCATGTTATTCACATGCTGAGTTCATGCTTTTCTTCAGTTCTCCCATTGCCCATAGGAGATGGGTACTATAATCTCTATTTTACTGATGTGGAGAATGGGGCTCAGAGAGGTCAAGTGACTTGCCTAAGGTCACACAGCTAGGATGTGGAATTCAAGGGATTCAAGCCCAGGGCTATGCGATTCCAGAGCTGCCATATTATACCATAACAGTTAGAGGGGGTGTCAGTGAAACTCCTAACCCTCCTTGGGCCGTCAATGAGTGGAACTGCACGAATATTTTATTGTTATTATTATTAGTGCTGGCAATATCATTAACTTCTTTCCCTCCCCTTCCCCCTGCCAGAGTTCTTCAAGTTCAAGGGCTTTGGGAGTCTCTCCAACCTTCCTCGGTCCTTCACTCTGAGACGATCTTTGGCCTCCACCAGCATCCGGCCCCATCTGGAGGCTGACACCTTTGACGCCACACAGGATGACATGGTGACAGTCCCCAAGAGCCCCCCGGCCTATGCCCGCTCCAGCGACATGTACAGCCACATGGGCACCATGCCTCGCCCCAGCATCAAGAAGGTTCGGGACCAACAGGCCACCCAGGAGGCCCAGGAGGTTGGCCCTGAGCCCCATGTGGTGCCCCGAGGGCTGCCTGACCCCCCAGGCTGGGAGGCAGCCAAGAAGGTGGTGGTGGAGACCAAAGCCCCCGTGGAGGACACCCCAGCAGTGGGACCCAACCCTTCAGCAGTGGAAGTGGGCCCCATGAGAAAACCTGAGGACCCCAGGGCAGACACAGAAGAGGAGCGAGACCCCAGGAACGTGCTCTCAGAAAGGTAGGTGCCCATCAGGGGAGGGTGAGGGCAGGACCTGCGGGGATGGTGTCTCCAGCCTCCTACCAGTAGATCCTGGAGAGGACCCCCCAACACACACATCTGAGTAGAAACAAAACACACACACACAAACATACCTACACGTTAACCAAGTGCTTACTATAGACCAGGCACTGTACTTAGCCCTTCACTTGTAATTAATTCTCAGGAAAAAAACAAAAACAAAAACCAACAGGGAAAAATAAAAACAAACCCGGGGAGAAGATACTGTTATTTCCATATGACAGAAGAGAAAACTGAGATTCAGAGAGGGAATGTCATCTGCCCCAGTCAGTGTGCACATCTAGCAAATGACAAACTTAGGACTTGAACTAAGACCCCCACCCCACCCCCCACGCCCACCCCGACTCCAAAGCCCTAGGCAGCCTCCAGCATGGGCCCCCAGCTACTGGGTGGATCCAAGCCCAATCACTGGATCCCTGCCCTGGGGCCCACACCCGAATCGCCAACTTTAACTCTGCTGGACAACATTGCTCCCCTTGATCTAGAAGACCATTTGTTAGCTAACTTGGTTACAGGGTGTGTTGAGTTGATGCAAAAATACAAATAGTGATGATACGACCATAGCTCTCATTTAGTCAGTACCCATTTTACTAGGTGTCAAAACAAATGTTACTCACTGAACACTCTGTAGAAGACTGTACTATTACTCCCCCCCCCCCGCCCCCCGCCAATCTTACAGATGCGGAAACTGAGACTCAGCCAAGGTTGCAGAGCTGGGATTTGAGCAGGAATCTGCCTGTCTCCAGTGGCTGCACACTCATCCACCACATTGTACCCACCATCTTCTAAGCCCTACAGCCATGCACTTCATGCCCTTGGGAGACCCCCTCAGCCCCCACCAAAGGAGTCCCTGGCTTTTCTTTTCTTTTTTTCCAGTTTATTTCTTTTTTTAAAATTTATTTTTTTATACAGCAGGCTCTTATTAGTTATCTATTTTATACATATTAGTGTATATATGTTAATCTCAATCTCCCAATTCATCCCACCACCACCCCTGCACCCCCAGTCCCTTGCTTTTCAACCCTCAGAGCCTTTGTCTAAACCATACTGGTCAGATGTACCTATTGAAATAAAGAGGGGGAAAAAAATCTGAGAAAAGTAACTCTAGGGTTGGTTCTGGAACCTCTCTTGAGTGACTTTGCCCTGAGACACCAAGCACAGCTTCTGTGTGCTGGGGTAATTGGTCCTTCAGTGGGGAGCAGGAATTTGTAAAGCTGCAGAGTGACTCTGGTCCAGACGCTGCCTCTTACTGACTGCATGACCTTGGACAAGTCTGTTCCCTTCTCCGAGCCTCACTCTTCTCATCTGATAAATGGGCACAACGATAGCACCTACCTTGTACGGTTGTGGTGAGAATTCAAGAGTAACATACTTGTAAAATCTTAGCACAGCGCCTGACACACCACAAACAACTCGGTAAATGGGAGTGCTTACGTTTATGATGAATAAAACTAATGCTTTTCCACCATCTCTGGCTGCTCCAGGCTGCCTTCTCTTGCCATCCCCTCTTAAATTCGGCCTCATTCGGGTGTGGAGCAAGGACTGTATGCAGGATAGCGGGCCTCGTAGTTCCGGGGGCGTTCTGAGGTAACCGAAGTCAGAGAAGCGCGCTGAGGGTTTGCGGAAGCGGGGCGGGGCGGGGCGTGGTGAATGGGCGTGTGCAGGGGGCGTGGCCTTCCCCTGCGGCGCAGGGACTGTTGGGGAAGCTGTCCTCGGAGTGGGGCGGGGCGAGGCGGAGGGGGTGTGCTCCGACCTGACAGATGGGGGAGAGGGCGGAGCGAGACAGCAGGCGGAGGGCGTGTCCGAGCGGGGCGTGTCCGAGGCGGGGCGTGTCCTTCCCGGAGGGAGGAGTAGGCGGTGGAGCGCTCCCAGGGAGGGCAGAGGGGCGTGTCCGAGGCGTGGCCTACAGGCCAGGCTCCTCCCCAGGAGTCCTGCTCTAAGCTCCGCAGCTCCGTATCCTGAGAAAGGCGGGAGCCGTCGAGCAGAGGAGGTCCCCGGGCTGCAGGACGCGACGACAGGGAACTATGACTGCGGTGGGCCGAAGGTGCCCCGCACTGGGACCCAGAGGGTGAGTGACCGAGCTGGGACCGAGGAGGGCCGCCGCCGGGAGCGGGAGTTGTCTTGAGGGGGAAATCCGTGCCCCTGGGGCAGCTGACAAACCTGGGTGTGAGTTTAGCATCAGGGACTTTTAAACTTTCTTTTGGTGTAACTCTATCCCCAGCCTCTCCCGGCACAGGTTGGGCATATTCTGGTCACAACAGTACCAGAAGAGAGGCACTATTACTATCTCCGGTTTTCAAATGAGGAGAGGTTTACTTGCCCAGTTTGACACAACTAGTGAAAGTCAGAGCTAGGGATTAACTCCACCTTCCTGGACCAGGCCCTCAACGACTAGGCAACCCATTCCCCTCCAGCAGGTCTTGAGACACCTTGAGAATGCCAAGTCTAGGACCCAGCCTTCCTCCCCTGTGGGCAGAGATGGTCCTGGCAATGCCTCTGGCATCAGGCCTGGCTTAGAGCTAACAGAGGAAATAGGGAGACTCTCCCTTCCCCCCCTAATCATCTGGAGTGTTCAGGGGTCCTGAGGGGGGTGGGGTTAGCAGATCAGATTGAGCCCTTTCCTGGTACCCTGGGACCCAGTGTCCCACCTGCTCTCCAGGCCAAGTAGGAGTCCAGGAATTGGTGAACATTTCTTCTAGGAGCCTGTGAAGCCCAGATCTGTGCTGGAGTCAGGCGACCTGCTTTGCCTGTGTGATCTCAGGCTTGTCCTGCCCTACTCTGGGCCTCAATCTCCCCAACAGCCAAGATGGGCCTGGGATGGTCTCTGAGGATCCATCCAGCTTGGGAACAAGGGCATTTGAGAACTGCCACTGAGTAAGACTGGGAGCCTCATTCCTGAGTGTCCCAAGGGGGTCATCCCAGTGGCTGTTCAGGGAGCAGTGTAAGCTGGGGAAGACGTGTCCCTCCCCTACCCCCGGGAAGCAGGTTGCACCTGGAGCAAAAGGAAGGAAGGGGAAGAGGTGAGGCTGCAGGAGTTTCCTGGTGCCCTGTTCTCTGCTGAGATCATGGGGGATGCAGAGGAAGGAGGGAGGAGGGGCCAATAGAAGGGGAGTGAAGGGCCTTTAGCTCCCCAAAAGGAGAGCACCAGCCCAGTCTCCCACCATCCCCCGGCACCCTCAGCATTCTGCAGGGAGATAGTAGGTCCAGAGAGCCCTGACACTCTACCTTCAGTCCATGTTATAGAGGAGGAAGCAGAGTCTCAGAGAGGGAAGGGAGGTCCCCCAACACCCCACACCCACACACACACACACAGGAATTGTCAGGCCAGGGTCCCACCAGAGGACAACTGGCAGGCCCTGCCTGGAACACTCAATGGGTGCCATCTACCACATTTTACCAGCGAGGAGACTGAGGTTGAGAGAGAGAAAGGGACTTTCCTGGGGTCCCAGAGAGATTAAGTGTCAGAGCCTAGATTTGATTCCGTCCTGACCAACTCCCAAGCCCAAGCACTTAACCACTAGGCCACATTTCACCTCCTGCAAGTAAAAATCTCAGAGCTGTCTCTACCATTACTTCAAATGACTTCCCATACCCCCGTGAAAAGGCGGTAATAGGAGCCCATTTTACAGATGAAGACATCGAGGTTTTGTGAGGTTAACAGCTTGCTCGAGATGACACATTTGAGTTGGAATTTCATTCATTTTAATAGTTACTGAGATGCAACTATCCCTAGACATTCTTCTAGGTTCTGGGGAGACAGCAGTGAGCACAGCAGACAAAACCCTGCTCTCAAGGAGCCCCCATTCCAGTGTGGGGGAGACAGATGATAAACAAGATAATGAGTTACCGGTCAGCCAGAAGAGAAAAGCACTACGGAGAAAGATTCAAATCAAGTAGGGGAACTGGTCTTGGAGGGTAGTGGCTGGTGGTGGCAATTTAGGAAGGTTAGCCAGGAAGAAAGTCTCAGTGAGAAAATGATGTTTGAGCAAAGGAGATGAGGGAACAGACCCTCTTTTTTTTTTTTTTAGTTGAGATATAGTTGATATGCAATATTATATTAGTTTCCGGTGTACTGGGAACAAACCATCTTGATATCTGGGGAAGGGTATACTAGGCCGAAGGAATAGCAGGTATGAAGGCCCTGAGGTGGGAGCATCCTTGGCACGTTTGAGCAGCAGCAGAGAGCAAGATGGGGGCTGGGGAGAGGAGTGGTGGAAAGGAGGCCAGAAAGGAAATGGGTTCAGATAAGTAAGGCCTGGAAGGCCCGGCAAGGACCTGGCTTCGACTCTGAGTGAGTTGCAGTCGTTGCTGGCCTCAAGCAGAGGAAGGCCCCACTCTGACTTATGTTTTACGAGGACTCCTCCTTTAAGGGGGATTTGACCGCAGTCCTACTCATTCTAAAGTGTCTCACCTGAACATCCTTTCCTGCCTCCCAGAGACCCAGGCCCCTCCACTCCACTTCTAGGGCTGTTCAGAAGGAAACTGAGATGTGGAGAAGGAAGTACCCCGGCCGGGGGGCACCCTGTGTTGCCCGTGCCCCAGCCCTGGTGCCAGGCATTGAGAACAGGCCAAGACCCCCGTCCCCACCCCCCCACCATTTCCTTTCGGAATGTTGATTCTGGTCCAAGAATTCCCAACACTCCCCAGAGTCCCACGACCCTCTCGGCCCTGCAAAGTGACGTCAGCTGCCGGGCATCTGGTAGTGATTACCCACTGGGGGAGGGGGCTGTGGTGGGCTCAGCCCATTCAGCCTCCTCAGACTCTGGGCGGCTGGTCCTTGTCTTCCAAAGGGGCCCAGCTGCTCCTGGCTCTCATTTCCTGTGGAGACTTTCTCACAGCCCTTGAGACCCCCAGACGCCTGAGGCTGTGGGAACTGCGCTGGCTCGGGAAGGATGGACGGTCCCCCCACCAACCCCAGCTGGAGCCACATCCCCTCAAACCCTTAGGGGACTCTGTTTACAGAATGCTGGACGTATGTGGCGTGAGAGCTGGGGAAGAAATGGGTCGGCTACATCAGCAGCTCAGAGGCCCGCTGACTGTCTTGACAACATTGAGAAACCCCCTTCCCCTCTCTGACCCTCAGTTTCCCCATCTGTAAATTGGGGACAATAACAGCACCTGCTTCACAGGGTCATCGTGAGGACTAGACAAAGTAGAGCATTTATCCTGGTCCTGGCCCGAGGAAGTACCGGTACACAGGCTGCTCAGGCGATCACCACACCCATTTATAGAAGAGGAAACTGAGGCCCAACAAGGGGGATTTGCCCAGGGTCACACAGCCTCCTCCCTCCCAGCTGAGGGCCCTCTTCAGAGCCCCTGAGGGTCTTTCCTCTGTCCATGCCCACTCCATTTCCTCTTCCTCATGTTGATTCTGGGCTCCTGGTCTGGTCAAAATATTCTTTTTCTTCACTCTCCCTTCCCCAGTGTCCCCCATCTCCATCCAGGAGCAGTCCCCGTCATCTGGGGGAGCCTGCCTTGGGCAAGGAATAAAGCAGAGCCAACCCAGGTCTCGTCTGAGCAGCTCTGCGCCCTGCTATAAAGTGGGGCTTCCACACAGGCATTCAGTCGTCTTCCCCATTTGCTCTTCTCCAGCAGCTGTTAAGTCTCAGCAGCTCTTGGGACTCAGACTCCTCAGCTCTGCCCTGGGATGAGTGGCCCCCAATCTGTCCTCTCCTCACAGAGCTGGGAGCCTTCCTGCTCTCTGCTGGGGAGCTCACCCCTGTCGAGAAGACTGAGGGTGCAGAATGGCGGAGAGGAGGAAGGACGTCTCCAGGACAGTGGTGGCCCATCGTACAGGAGAGGGGGCAGGGCAGAGGCTAAAGCCAAGGGCCTTCCTGGCAGGGAATCCCAAAGGCCTCTTGGCTGGGTGTCCCCAGAGAGATGGGGCTTTCCACCCCAGCTCTCTCTTCTCAGGGTCTTTAAGGACTAAGGAGCGTAGAGCAGGGTTGCTTCTCTGCCCCGGGTGAGTGAAAGTCAGAGTGAAGGAGGGAGAGTATCTTCAACCCCCCAGGAGGAGCAGGATGGGAGATTTCCTTTTGGGGGGGTGGTGGTGCTGGGGCAACTAGAGGAACCACAGGGGCTAAGGAACCTTCCACCTTCCCTTCTCATAGGATCCTTGCAGCCCCTCTGGGAAGACAGTTAAAATATGCCCATTTCACAGATGAGGAAGTTGAAGCTCAGAGAGGGGAGGGCAGGGGGAAAGCTGGGAAGCACGAGGCAGACGTTGGGGAAATCTCCACTCAAGGCCATATGACCACACCCCAGGAAGCAAAGTGGGGGACAGACAAAGGGCAGGGAGGCTGCAGGGCTCTGCAGGGCAAGGCTGCCCGTGGTGAGGGAGGGCCAAGGCGGAACAGGATGGCAGCCTCTCCTCCAGGGACCCTGGGGGAGCTCTTCCCTCCTGGCCAGGATGGAGACCCTGAAAGTAAAGCTCAGACCGAAACCTGCACTGGGGAAATAAAGGATAATGGACTCTAATGACTGGTCATTAATTCAATTAATTAAGCTAATGTATGCAATAAGTGGCACCAGTTATAAGAACAAATCAGCTAATGCAGGCAATTAAAGGGGTTGGTAATTTAAATAATTAATGCAGCTGATTAATGGAACTGATTTAGCTCAGTTGTCACTATTATTTATTAATTGATTTCGCCACTAATATTAGAGAGGAAGTGCCTTTTAAATCCATAAAATAAGAAATTACTTGATTAATTAATTAATGGAGCTGAGTTTTATTTTTAAAATTTTTTTAAAATACAGTATTTCAGCTTCATTTTATTATTTTTATTTTTAAATATTTATTTATTTATTTATTTATTTTTGGCTGCGTTGGGTTTTCGTTGCTGCGTGCGGCTTTCTCTAGTTGCTGTGAGCAGGGGCTACTCTTCATTGCGCAGGCTTCTCATTGCAGTGGCTTCTCTTGCTGCGGAGCATGGGCTCTAGGCGCATGGGCTTTAGTAGTTGTGGCTCGTGGGCTCAGTAGTTGTGGCACGTAGGCTGTAGAGCGCAGGCTCAGTAGTTGTGGCGCACGGGCGTAGTTGCTCTGTGGCATGTGGGATCTTCCCAGACCAAGGCTTGAACCCGTGTCCCCTGCACTGGCAGGCGGGTTCTTAACCACTGGGCCACCAGGGAAGCCCGGAGCTGAGTTTTTTAAAATGGAAGCTTTGATTCCTGGATTTGATCATTACAAAGGGAGAGAGAACATTCTAGAAATCTCCAAGCAAACTGAGATCTGCAGGCTGAGTAGGGATTACTCTGACTCTAAGGGAGAGAATTCCTCTAGGAAGAAGGAATATCATGTGCAAAGGTCCTGAGGCTGGAGGGAGTAGAGCTCTTTGGAGGAAGTGTGAAGCCTGAGTGCATGGAGGACCCTAAGGAAGAGAGGAGGGGTGGCTGGCAGGGGCTGGGTCACAGCGGGCCGACCCATGACAACTAGAGTTTGTCCTCAGGATTGCAGGGGCTGCTGTGACATTCATTCATTCAAAAACATCTTTACAGGGGCTTCCCTGGTGGTCCAGTGTTTAACACATCGTGCTTCCACTGCTGGGGTCACGGGTTCGATCCCTGGTCAGGGAACTAAGATCCCACATGCCACGCAGTGTGACCAAAAAATAGAAAACAGAGCAAAACATCTTCATAGGGTGCCTGGCACCATTTTAGGCAGAACCCAACCCCTGCCCTTGCGGAGCTGATGTTCTGGTGAGAGAAGATAGTGCATGGCAAGTCAGATGAAGCCCTACGGAGAACGACGAAGCAGGGCGGGGAGGTGGGGAGCATTGAGAGGCCACACTTCACTTCCAGATGGGCGGCCAGGGAAAGCCTCACTGAGAAGGGACATTTTGGTGAAAACCTGAAGGAGGGAAAGGCGGGAGCTCAGTGGATATCTGGAGGGAAAGTATTCTCGCAGAGGGAACAGAAAGTGCAAAGGCCCTGAGGTGGGAACAAAAGGCAGCAAGAAGCCCAGCCTGGCTGGGGCAGCGTGAGTGAGGGGAGTGTGGTCAGAGCCAGTGTGTGAAGGCTGTTATGAGGACTTCAGCTTTTATTTAAAAAATATATTTATTTATTTATTTATTTTTGGCCGTGTTGGGTCTTCGTTGCTGCACGTGGGCTTTCTCTGGTTGCAGCCAGTGGGGGCTACTCTTTGTTGCGGTATGAGGGCTTCTCATTGCGGTGGCTTCTCTTATTGTGGAGCACGGGCTCTAGGCGCACGGGCTTCAGTAGTTGTGGCACGTGGGCTCAGTAGTTGTGCCTCGCGGGCTCAGTAGTTGTGGCTCGCGGGCTCTAGAGTGCAGGCTCAGTAGCTGTGGCGCACGGGCTTAGTTTCTCCGCAGCATGTGGGATCTTCCCGGACCAGTGCTCGAACCTGTGTCCCCTGCATTGGCAGGTGGATTCTTAACCACTGTGCCACCAGGGAAGTCCCCAGGACTTCAGCTCTTACTCAGTGAAACTAGGGGTCACTCCAGTGGGTTGGAGCAGAGGAAAGTCATAAGCTGACTCATTTTAACAGGATTGCTCTGGCTGCTGGGGGGAGAACAAGTCAGAGGGACACAGATGCAGGCTGGGCGGCAGTGATGAGGTGGTGGCCATAGTCTGGGCAAATGATGGCAGTGGGTGGTGAGCCAACATGGTCACCTTATGTCTTAGGAATCCTGGAGTGTTGTAGGGGGGCAGGGAGAGGTGATGGGGGCTGGTGGTGGCTCCAGGGGGCTTAGTTTCTCCGCAGCATGTGGGATCTTCCCGGACCAGTGCTCGAACCTGTGTCCCCTGCATTGGCAGGTGGATTCTTAACCACTGTGCCACCAGGGAAGTCCCCAGGACTTCAGCTCTTACTCAGTGAAACTAGGGGTCACTCCAGTGGGTTGGAGCAGAGGAAAGTCATAAGCTGACTCATTTTAACAGGATTGCTCTGGCTGCTGGGGGGAGAACAAGTCAGAGGGACACAGATGCAGGCTGGGCGGCAGTGATGAGGTGGTGGCCATAGTCTGGGCAAATGATGGCAGTGGGTGGTGAGCCAACATGGTCACCTTATGTCTTAGGAATCCTGGAGTGTTGTAGGGGGGCAGGGAGAGGTGATGGGGGCTGGTGGTGGCTCCAGGCCCTCAGCTTCCCGGGCCTGGGCCTCTGCCTGAGCACCCCCACTGGCTCTGGCCACCTCAGCCCACCTGCTCCCTGGGGCAGGCGCTCCCTCCCCAAGGCTCTGCTCCTGCCCAGAGCGTGAGGGGAAGTGGACAGGAAGCAGGAGGAAGTGCTAGGCGATCCCAGTGTCCTGGCCAATCTGTTCCCAGCAGTGGGAGGATTTCCGGGCCTAAATGGCCGGAAACACTGGGATGGGACGCCTCACCCAGGAAGAGCAAGGTGGTGAGAGGGGGAGGGGTCTGTACGCCACCCCACTCCCAACTCGGCTGGACAGAGAGAACCCAAACACCTTTGGGAGCCTGCTAGGGCCAGGCTGCAGCTTGAGGGACTATGGTTAGAGGTCAGGAAGGACTTTGCAGGAAGGAAGGCTAGCACCAGGGACTCTGGAATGTCAGAACAGGGTGGATTGTCAGACAGCTTCTCAATGAGGAGCCCCTGGCCTCGGGAGCTGGGGGAAACCCTGCATGCAATTCTGCCCTGGAAACATATACTTCACCCACAGTTTTTGTTTTGTCTTGTTTTCAGCTCAGCTGTTTTTGTTTTAAATTTATTTTATTAGATTGATCACATTTAAATTTAAATTTGGTGCTTCTATATTTGAGGAAGCAGTTCCCTGATGTTTGACTTTCCTCCCTGTTTTGCAGATGGCCATACTGAGGCCTGTGCCAGCCAGAGAACCAGGGTCCAGCCTGACAGAATTAATAATAACAATAGTGATGAATACTGGTTGAGAGTTTACTGTTCATACATTCCTTAAGCAGTAAAGAGTTCTTGAGCTCCTACCATGTGCCAGGCACCATGGTGGGGGCTCACCTGTGAGCGATATAAAGTCAGTGCCCCAGGGGAGGCGTCAGCTAACTGAGTCAACAAATAAATGTAAAGTGATTGTTTCAGGCAGAGATTGAGGAAAAGGAGGCAGGGTTGAGGACAGAGAGTGAGGGACAAGGTACTATTCTTGGCAGGGTGGTCAGGGAAGGCTTCTCTGGGTTGGGGCCATTAAGCAGAGCTCTAAATAAAGTAGGGGGAGGGGCAAGCTGTGTGATGATGTGGGGTGGGGCGGAGAGCATTCCAGGCAAGGGAACAGCAAGTGCAAAGACCCTGTGGCAAGAACGAGCTTGGCAAGGAGGCCAATGTGGCCGGGGCAGAATGAGGGATAGAATGAGGGAGGGAGGCATATTTTGGGGGTGGGAATTGATGAGGTGGGCAGTCAGCTACCACCAGGGCCACACAGGACATTGTAGGTTGGGGAACACATGAGCCTGTTTACACTTGTTTTTCTGGCATGAAAATGGCACCCTCTTTACTCTCACAAGGGAAGAAAAGTCTTGGTTTAGTTGATAAATTACATGGCCAGCCATTTGCAGACCATGGAGTGGGATTTAGATTTTGTTCTTTGAGAGATGGGAGGCTTGGGGGTGGTTTGTGCACCGCGATCTGCTTAGCTTTTCACTTGAGCGCCGCCTGGGTGGCGGAGGGCTGTGAGGGCAGACACAGCGAGAAGGCTGCTGTGTGCTCCACAGAGGACACAGAGGGCGTCCCAGATGGGGCAGGGTTGACACACGGAGAGAAGTGGTCAGGATCTATTTTGGAAGTAGAGCCACAGGATTTCCTGATGGATTGGGCGTGGAGTGTGAGTGAGAGAGGAGGTGCAGAGGACCGCAGGGTTTTGGGCCAAACAAAGCAACAAGAAGGATGAAGCTGACATCGACTGAGATGGGAATCGGATGTGGGGAGCAGGGGCATGGGGTGGGGGGGATCAGCAGTCCTGCTTTGGATACGAGAGTCAAAATGACTTCAGACATCTGAGAGGAGATGCTAAGGAAGCAGTTGGGTTTCTGAGTCTGGCGTTGAAGGGGCAGGTCCAGGCTGCATCGGAGAAGGGAGGGCATTTAAGGCCGAGGACTGGGGGAAGTGGCTCACAGAAGCCCTCACAAGGAAGGGTGATATCTATTTGGCACCCGGGAAAAACAGCCACCCCCAGCCTCTGGCCTCTCCAGGCCCCATTTGACCACCTCTTAGGGGAGGGGATCAATTCTGCAGCCAAATGTCACCAGCAATGGCGCCATGATGTGCCACTGGGTGGGTCACTCTGCACTAGGGAGTGAGGGTAGGGCGGGAGGAAAGGAGGCTGAGGCCCAGCCTGGGGCCACCAACTGTGGAGTCAGGGAGGAGGTGGGGAGCGAACACCAGGAGAGTGCAGCGTCCTGAAGCTGGTTGAAGATATCAATTCAGGGAGCAGGCCCCGTGTTAAGCATATAACTTTCATCAGCTCCCAGAGTCCTCGAGAAAACCCGATGAAGCAGAGGCTATCATTACCCTGATTTACAGACAGGAAACAGGCTCAGAGAGGTGAAGGTACTTGCCCAGGGTCGCACAGCTGGAGAGTGGAGGAGTAGCCCAGCCAGCAGATTCCAGCAAATGCTATCAGCTGCAGTGCCCCCTCCTGCCTGCAGGTGGGCAGAGACTGGCAGCTGGGTAGCCAGGCAGGGCTGGGAACACTCACTTTTCTTCTCTCCTTGCAGGGCCACTGGAGAGCCAGAGGCTGGCGGGGACTATGTGAAGGTAAGAGGGGCTGGGAGGGGACACTGGAGGGCCCAGAGTCTGTTCCAGGAAGGGCAGTCCTTTTCTGGCCTTGTTAGGAGCCAGATCTCACCGACTGTTCCCAGGAGGAGAAGGTCTAGGAGTCAGGGCAGCGTGTGGGGTGTGCTTTCAATCCCAGCATCTTCTTCCCATGCCTTCCATCATTCTTTCCTGGCCCCAAACTCAGGACTTCCCAATGTCTGCTACTACCAGACTGCGTCCAGCTGCCAGCTGGACAGGGCCCCAAGGGTGGCTCCATGCAAAGACCGGCTCTAATCCCACTTGGTCTCTGAGCGTGTGCTGCTGGTGCCGGGAGGTGGCAGCAGGAAAGGATGACTCAGTTCCTCATCACAGATAATGGGCACACTCACATCGATCATAAGCTTAATTTGTCCCGGGCACTGGGAATGTTGAAAATGCAGTTTTGAAATAATAACGATAACAACAATAACACGACAGAACATTTTGAGTGTCTATTGTGTGCAGAGCCCTGTGCTGGCTGCTAGCTCTGGGAGTCAGTTCTGAGCTCTTCACACGAATGAGGTCTTTGACTTCTTCCCTCATCACTGGGCAGTGAGGGCTTTCTTGTGCCCATTTACAGATGGGAAATTTGAGGCCCAGAGAAGTGCAGTGACTTGCCCACAACCACACAGCTACTGCAGGGCAGAACTGGGATTGCTGTCCAAGTTTATTTGATGCCAAGACCATGAACAGAGCCCTTGACCTTCCACATCCCGGAGCACCCACCCCTGAGCCAGGTCCCCTGCCGAGTATGGAGCACACAGCAGAGGCAAGGAGCACCAGGCCCTGTGTTCCAAGGGCTCCTGGCCCCATGTGGGGACCAGGGCAGAACCACACAATGGTTTGGGCTTGTGTTTTGTAATTTAGCAGACCCAAATTTTAGTCCCAGATCTGCCACTTATTTGCCACATGACTTTGGGTGTGTGTGTCACCTCTCTGAGCCTCAGTGTTCACCTGTATGAAATGGGGTAGCGGTGGTGCTTCCAAACCAGGGTTGCTATGGGCTCAATGAGTCCATGCCCATGAAGGGGAGATCTGGGCCTGGAGCAGAGCAGGCCGGGCTGGTTCCTGACCCCAGGGCATTCCATCACCCAAGATGCTGCCTGTAAAGCTCTGTGTAAGTGACTAGTAATGAGCTCTGTGGGAAGTGCTCACATTGCTGTCCCCCACCATCCCCAGAAGGCTCAGATAAGAAGCCATTGGAGCTGCAGAGGTAGGGGACGACTTTCAGCTCAGGACCTGGGGATAGGGAGATCAAGGAAGGCTTTCTGGAGGAGGAGGCATTGAAGCCAAGCCATTGCAGTTGACCAGGAATATTCACCAACATCCTCTCTCCAAACAGAAAGCTGGAAAGGAGATAAGATAAGCAGAGATGGGTGGTAGAGTGATCCAGGCAGAGGTAAGAGTGTGGGCGCGGTCAGAAAGCAAGCTTGAGTGAGCCCAGGAAATGCAGCCCAGGGCTGCAGCAAGTTGAGCAGGAGCTGCTCCCGGGATTTGGGCCCTGGCTCCTCATCCCGAGCCCTGACACCGCAGAGGGGACAGAGGCCTCAGGTAGAACCAGCACCAAAGCCAGTGGTGGACCACACAGGAGCATATTTCGGCACCCCATAAATCCCAGCTGCCTGGCAAGGTAATGAGATCCCCATCACTGATGGTAGTGAGATCCCTGTGAGGATTAGCTTTGTATTTTTCCCTTAGTTTACTGGGCTGAAAAATGTAATTTAAAATGCTATAAAAGAGATAATACCTGCTCACTGGAATTGATTAAAGAATCCCTTGAAGGATGAGCTCAAAGGAATGTTAGTTGTAGCTTCAAGCCTCAGAAGAGGGTGGAATCAATAGTCGGTTACCAAAAGTCCATTCCTGACCTTACGTACTCAGCTTCCAGAACGCCAGGGTTTCTCAGATGTGAGTACTTTGCTTCTAAGGCAAGGATTCTAAAGTTCCAAGACCATTAAATTCCACGCTCCATGCTCAGAGCTTCAGATGTATTTACAGAAAATAATCAACTATCTGAGACCCAGAGAGGTGGACTCACCTGCCTAAGGTCACACAGCCTGTCAAAAGGATTTGAACTCCAGGCCTGACTGATGCAGTCAGTGATGACTCCCTTTGTGCTGAAGAGCCTAAGATTCTAGGACCAAAAGTCCAGATTCTAAGACACTAAGCTTGAAAACAATAGCAGGCATTTATTGAGCACTTATTTTATGTCTGGCAACTTACATGCATCAGTTCAGCCAATGCTAACAAGAGTTCTGTGAGGTCAGCACAGGTATGTTTTCCAGATGAGTAAATCTGGACTCCAGGAGAAGGGACTGATTGGGTGGAGGTGGGGCACCGCTAGTTGAACCCAGGTTGATTCCCAAACCATTGAACCTTACTGAGTCTCTGCCCCCCCCCCCCCGCAAGTCTGTCAGTGGAATATCCCGCAATTCCCAGCAGAGTCCCTGATTCCAAATCAGAGATGAGAAATCCTGGGCTCTGGGAGATTTCCTGAGGCCACAAAGGATTTGGTCAAACATATACAGGGATTTTTCCAGCTTTAGATATGATTTAGTTCAAAGTCTCTGCCCGCTCCGGGTCAGTGAGGGGTGAGACGAGTGGGGGCCGCAGGACCCCCCCTCCCTTGCCGGCCCAGGGGTCCCCACCCCGTCCTTCTGCGCCCCGTGAAGCCCCCCTTGGCAGGTCCCCCGTTCAGCATCCCCGGACTACAGGCTGCCGGGGCGCGCGGGGCTGGAGCTCTGGGGGCTAGGGGCGGGGAGCCGGGGGCGGGCGGAGGGAGGAACAATGGCCCCCTCCCCTCCCGGGGCCGGCTGGAGGGTGGGGTCTCCCCGCCCCGCCTCCCCGCTCCTCCCCTGACAAGGCGATGAGGTAATCGCGCCGCCGAGAGGCAAGCGCAGCCGGTGCCCAGCCCGGTCGGTCCCGCGCCCCTGCCCCGCCGGCAGCCGTCCCCCGCACGGTCCCGGCCCTGGCCGCCCGGCCCCACCATGACCGAGCGGTGCAGCCTGTGGAGCGCCCTGTCGGCCGCCGCCTGCTGCTTCTACCGCGGCTCCTTCGTGCAGGTGCAGGTGAGGGGGCGGCTCGGCCCCCGCCAGGCGCTCCGGGCTGGGACCCCTGGCCGCTCGCCCCCGGAGCCGGGGGGCCGCAGCCCGTGACGCCGCGCAGGGTCCGGCCGGGCAGGGGCTGCGGGCTGCGGGCTGCGGGCTGCGGGAGGGGGCGGGGTCGCCCCAACCTCACCTCTGGGCGCCCAGACGCTCCGCAGGGTGAGGGTCCAGCTGCCGCTCCCGAGACTCGGGGCTGCTGCGGAGGTTGCCGTTCCGGTCCTGCCTCCTCTGCAGGACGGAGCTGAGCTGGGGCGTTGGGTACCTGGAGGTGGGGTCCCCGGCGTCCTGCCGGTCCTCCAGCGAGCACTCCGGCCCCTGCGGCTGACCCGGGCAGCCTGACTCCCCATTGTACCGGGGGCGCTGGGCTGGGGTCCAAAGGCTGAGTGAGGGGTGGGAAGCTGAGGGGATGCTGCGGGTGCCGAGGCTGGGGCCAGAGTGCCTGCAACCCTCCTGCCCTCTAGGTGGGCTCGGGCGTGCTCCGGGCGCGGGTCTCCTAGCCCAGCTGGCCGGTCAGTGCGGGACGGCGCCGTGGCGGTGAAAGGGTTAAACGGAAGGGGGTGGAGGGGAGGACCCGGACCCCGCCTCTCTGCGGAGCATCATCTGGGGATAGCTTTGCTTAGGGTTGCGAGACTGAAGGGAGCTAGAGGGGGCTTGCTGGGCACCGGCTGGTGAGAAGGGCTTAAGACCCTGACCCGGGGTCTCCGCGCCTTTGCCTCCCGAGCCCCCTGGGGGACGCGGGGCGCATCACCTCTGCGCTCCCCCAGGCTCACACACGCTCCGAAGCCCGCCTGAATGACTGCCCCGCCGGCGGCTGAGCGCCGCATCCCCGCACCCGCCAATCAGGCGCTCGCAGGCCGGGAGGCGGTGAGATCATCTCTGGCCAATAGCAGTGCAGCGGGAGCAGGGATGCTGCATTCGCGCCCCAGCACCCACCCTCCTTGGGAGCTAGGGACCCCCGGGTCGAAGGTGAGGAAGCACAGGGACCCTAGTGGTCCCTAACCTCAGGTGTGTGGGAGGACCGAGTTTGTCCCTCCAGGTTCTCCCTGGCCATTGATTATGGTTGGAAAAAGTGGAGCCCAGTCTCCCACCCCCCATTTACAGATGAAGCTACCCAGGCCCAGAAAGGGAAAGTGATTGGCTCAAGGTCATACAGTGGCAGGCCGAGTCTTGAGACCAGGTTCTTTACCACACAGC
Source organism: Physeter macrocephalus (assembly GCF_002837175.3). Lineage (NCBI taxonomy): Eukaryota > Metazoa > Chordata > Mammalia > Artiodactyla > Physeteridae > Physeter > Physeter macrocephalus. Next base: position 116,950 of record NC_041222.1, read on the forward strand.
CCCCTCCCCTTCTTTGCCCCCTGTCCCTCTTGCTCCAGCTGTGGAACTGGGGCAACTTCTCCACTGCATGCTCTTTGTCCAGGAGAAGGAGTCTCCCCTGTGACTTCCACTCTTCCCTCTCCAGGGTGTGGCGTGGTATAGGAGAGGGGCCAGGACCCTGAAGAATAGGGAACCCCATGGAGGAGTGTAGGTATCTGAGTTAGCTAATCTCAGTTCACCCCGGACCTCCCTGCCTTTCTGGGGTATTGGCTTCTACCCTGGGCGGGGGGTGTACAGAATCCCCATCCTCAGGCCCTGCCTTTCCCCGAGCACTCATCTCCATCACCCACTCCCACCATCTGTCCCCAGAACCCTACAGGTACCTCAAAGCCCAAACTTTTATGGGCCCATCCCCAAGCTGCTCCTGCCCCAGCCTTGCCCACCTTGGAGAGTGTCTCATTGTCCTCCCAGGCTCTCTACCTGCAATCCTCTCTGACCCCTCCGCCCTCTTCCCCACCCCTGATCAATGGTTGTGTAAACACCCTTCCCCCAGTTCCCATCCCCACGCCCCACCCTTCCCTGCCATTGCCTGGAAAACACTAGGTCATCTCCACGCAGTGGATGGAACCTGCCCCAACACTTTAGAAACCTTCTGCGGCTCTGCTGTGGCCTCTGGGTAAACCCCAGCTCCCCAAGGCAGCCTCACGGCCCTGCCGTGCCTGCCCCTGCCACCCCCAGCCCTTTCGAAGCTTCTCCTCCCGCCCCCAGGGCCTTGGCTCTGCCTACAGGGCCCTGACTCTGCCACTGTCTTCCCAGAGCTCTTTCCTGCCCACCTGCCTGTCCCCACCCTGATGCTTTTGCTTGGCTCAATCAGGCCTCAGTGGAGACGTCACCTCTTCAGGGACTCCCTGACCAGATGAGGAGGGACATGCTCATCTGCTCCTGGAGCTCCCTGTGCATCCCTGAACATCCAGAGATCCTGGGGTTGCTTGTCAGTATCTGTGTGGCTCCCCCAGGACAGAGGCCGCCTGTCCTGATGACCTTGGGCTCAGCCGCTGGCACAGGACCTGTCCCAGAGTAGGGGTTCAGTGTTGAAATAATGGAGTCAGAGACTCTAGATATCTCTGAAGCTGGGAACCAGGATGTCTTGGCAGCAGTGTAGCCGGAGGTAAATCAAGCCAGTGGGAGCAGAGGGCTGGAGAATGGAGCAGCAAGGTTAGGCTCTGAGAACTGTGAAAGGTCAGAGGAGGCAGGGACTGGACTAGAGGATGCTGGACCCTGGTGAGGAGCGGGTCCTGGGGAGAGATTGCCCTTTAGTGCCCCCCTTCATCTGTCCTGCTGCCTGGCCAGGTCTGGGCCATATCTATCTGTCCTGGACCAGCCATCATTGTGGTCTGGAATTGGGGGAAGGGAGGGAAGCAATGTCACATGTTCTGGCAGTGACAAGGACAGCTGTGGGCTAGCTGCAGTGCTCTGGAGTATTGTCTCCTTTCATCCTTGCAATCCTGTGAAGCAGGTTCTGCAATTGTTCCCATTTTACAGAGGAAGAAACTGAGGCCCGGGGAACTCACAAGACAGCCAGGATTGGGCTGGGCTTCATGGTGGGGTCACACCTGGCAGCAGGGGCTCCCCTCCCCCTGTTCTTCAGCCTCCAACCCCAGGCCACAGTAACCAGGAAACCAGGAATCTCCCCCTTGGGCAGGTGGAAGGGGGGATCCTGAGCATTATCTCCAGTGAGTGACCTTGGGCTTCCCTGCTGGGCTGCAGTTTCCCCATCTAGCAAGTATTGGTTGAGACAGCAAGGAAGAAAGGGCTTTGGGAACTGTAGAGGACATCACAGGTGTCTTTAGGCAGGGGGGTGCTCTGCTACCGTGTTTGTAGCTGCCTCCTCGACGCCTGTTTAAGTCACTGTCCCAGAATGTATCCTCATACATTCAGCCCTGTTTTTGTCCATGCTTTTGCCTGGGTACCTGGTGTGTTATATACGTGTAGAAATCCTCCCTCCCTCCACTTCAAGATCAGTTTGGTATCTTTGGTGCAGAATGAGTGTTTGTGATTGACATCTCCTCCAGGAAGTCTTCCTGGACCACTCCACCTGGACTAGACTTCATCTCCTCCCTTTGGAAAGCAACTCGGCTCTTTGCCGCTGTCCAGTGTTGTGGTGCTGACCTCAAATGCTCATGTCGCTTTAAAAAAAATTTTTTTAAAAATATTTATTTATTTATTTGGCTGCGTCAGGTCTTAGTTGCAGCACACAGGATTCTCTCTAGTTGTGGCATGCCGGCTCAGTAGTTGCAGCGCACGGGCTCTCTTGTTGTGGCACGCAAGCTCTAAAGCGCGCTCTTAGTTGCCCCGCGGCCTAGCTGCCCCGCGGCATGTGGGATCTTAGTTCCCTGACCAGGGATCGAACCCGCGTCCTCTGCATTGGAAGGCGGATTCTTAACCACTGGACCACCAGGGAAGTCCCTCAAATGCTCATGTCGCTTTTGCCTCCCCTCTTAGTCTAGGAGCTTCCTTGAGGACAGGTTTATTTATTGACTTATCTACCCTGGCGCATAGTTCAGAGCCTAGAACACAGTAGGCACTTTTCGGTGGATTTAATTGAGATTCCGTTACTCCTGCTGGGATAGGGACTCCTGCGTGAGGATCTGTGCCTAAGTGTTCCCGGGGTCCCAGGATGGAATGAGTTCACCTGGGGTGGTGGAGGTTGGGAGGGAAGGAGGAAAGGGCTTCAGTTTGGATGCCAACTTTTGCCGTCTCCTGCCCAGTTCTCCAAGGAGAAGTACATCCTGGACTCATCGCCTGAGAAATTGCACAAGGAGCTGGAGGAAGAGCTCAAACTCAGCAGCACAGATCTCCGCAGCCACGCCTGGTACCATGGCCGCATCCCCCGTGAGGTGAGCGGGCCCTGAGCTGCGACCTCAGCCCTAGACCCACCACCTCGGCCAGCCCCAGCCCAGAGAAGCTCTATTGTTTGGTGGGTTCAATCAGAGTAGCCTGGGTTGAGGTCTAGTTCTGCCATTTACTGACTGTGTGACCTTGAACAAGTCACTTCACCTCTCTGAGCCCCAGTTTCCTTATCTATAAGATGGAGGATAATAATAGTGCCTACCTTAAAGGCTGGTTGTGAGAATTAAGTGAACTAGTGCATGTGAAGTTCTGAACACGATGTCTGACATGCAGTGAGCTCAATGAACATTGTCCTTTATGGTGGTGGTTGTTATTATTACTACGATTATTTTTACTGTAATTGTTATAGGTCTATACATCAGCCTCTTGTGTGTTTGGTCAGTGCATATCAGTCCTTAGGCTACTCAGTTTTGACAAAGTTGAATTTCTGGGCTGAGGCTAATAGTCACCTGTTCCCTTTTACATTCATGCTGTAAATCTTTGTCAAGTATCAGCTCTGTCAGGTCCTGTGCTGGGCACCAAGGATGCAGAGATAAAATAGGTGATGGCTTCCCTTGAGGGCTGGTATCCCAGGGTAGGGGTTGACAGGCAGGCAGACCATCAGAGCCCAGTGGGAGAAGTGCAAGAATGGAGTACCCAGCAGGGAGTGTGGGCTGCCCCGAGGAAGGGGTGCTGAGGAGAGAGGCCATTGTGAGACGGATAGGAGTTCACCGGGTGGGCAGGATGGGAAGGATGTTCCAGGCAGAGAAAGTAGCTTGAGGTACAAAGGCCCAGAGCTGTGCCAGAGCGCTGGGTGTTTGGAGGATTGAGGATTGTGAATCCACTCTGGCCAACGTGAGACCTGAGAAGGGGTAGGTCGGAGACCTGAGTTTCAGATCATGGCAACCCCCATCCCAGGGTGTTATGTCCTCCCATGCCTGAGCCTCTGTTCCCCGGACCCAGGGCCTCTGGCTGAGTTGCACCCTCTGAATCTGGGTCAGAGGGTGCAACTCCCAAGCTTCAGATATCTCTGTTCACTGTGTCCCCCAGATCCCGGGTCTGGCCCTCTCTGCCCCTGCCCTGCTCCAGCCGGACCCTTGCCTCTCGCAGGTCTCCGAGACCCTGGTGCAGCGCAATGGTGACTTCCTCATCCGGGACTCGCTCACCAGCCTGGGCGACTATGTGCTCACCTGCCGCTGGCGCAACCAGGCCTTGCACTTCAAGATCAACAAGGTGGTGGTGAAGGCGGGTGAGAGCTACACCCACATCCAGTACCTGTTCGAGCAGGAGAGCTTCGACCACGTGCCGGCCCTTGTGCGGTATCACGTGGGCAGCCGCAAGGCTGTGTCGGAGCAGAGTGGCGCCATCATCTACTGCCCTGTCAACCGCACCTTCCCGCTGCGCTACCTGGAGGCCTGCTACGGCCTGGGCCAGGGCGGTGGCAAGGCTGCCAGCCCCGCCAGCCCCTCAGGCCCCAAGGGCAGCCACATGAAGCGGCGCAGCGTCACCATGACCGATGGGCTCACCGCCGACAAGGTCACCCGCAGTGATGGCTGCCCCACCAGGTGAGTGAGAACCTACGCGAGGCCTCAGGCTCCCCATCTGTCAAATGGGGGTGTTGGTCATGAGAGTGCTAGTGAGAAAGGGGAGGCCCAGTCACACGGGGCTGAGGTGCTATGACTGCCCTGGCGCCTTGGTGTGCGGGGAAGAACAGGAGGAAGCTCAGGCTGTGCTGAGTGGAAGTCTGGAGCGCAGGTTGCCATCCCAGCTCTGCTACAGCTAGCTGTGCACCCTTGGCCCTGGCATTCCTCCTCTCTTGCCTCCATGTTCCTACCTGTAAAAGGTCCTCACTCAGAAAGCCCTCTCTGGCCTAGGGGGAGCCCTGGGTGCTGTCCTGTCCCCGGCAGGGGCCTGGTCCTTGTCGCCAGCCCACCCCACCCCACCAGACTAGGCCAAGGTGGGCATCAGAGCAGAGGGCTTTGCAGGATGCAAGCCATTGCACAGGGAATGGAATGTTCTCAGCGACATTTCTGGTGACACCCAGTTGTCTGGGGCTAGGTGACACCAGGCCCTGATCCCAGGAAAAGCCACAGCAGCCAATCATTCCTGAGGTCCTACTGTGTACCTGGCCCTCTCTTGGTGCTCTTGTGCCCAACTTCAGTGACTCCCACGTCCCCCTGGGAGGTGGCTTCTGTCCGTGCCCCCACTTTGTAGATGAGGAAATAGGCTTGGAAAGGGGCAGCCGCTTGCTAGAGAGTGGTAGGACCCAGTTTCTAACCCAGGCCCTCAACTCCGAAGTCTGTGCCCCTAATTTCTATGGCCTCCCTGGCTGTTTGCAGCAAGACCTGCCATCCTGTGCCACCAGCACTTGGATAGGTCCCATCTCCCTGGGCCTGGGCTGGGTGCTGTCAGCCAAGGAATTGCTGGTTGGATACCCTGTGGGGAGTAGCCACTTGGCCTGTGGTTTGGAACCAGTGATCCAAACGGTGCCAGGATCCACAGGCCATGTGTGCCCAAGGCATCCTGGGTATAGTATGGGAGCAGTGAGGAGGGGCCAGGCTGGTTGGCCTGGCTCCCTTGGCCTGCCCACATTTCCTGCTAGCCCCTCTCCCCAGACTGTTCTGCAAGTTGGGGGCAAGGTTCCCAGGGAGGAGAACAGTTGTGCAGGTTGTGGACTGCACAAGCCTTTCCTCCTCTGGGCTTTAGTTTTTGTACCTGTCAGTTGGGAGGTTGGACTTGATAAGCTCCAAGCCTTTTCTGCCTTTGAAGTTCAGCAGATCTTGGATGGAGGCAGAGGTGGGGGTCCTAATACTAGCTGAGGACCCTGACCTCTGGGCTGTCTGCTCATGAAGGTGTCTGCTCCACAGCATATCACTGCCCCACCCCCGGGAATCCATCCGCAACTGTGCACTCAGCATGGACCAGATCCCAGACCTGCACTCTCCTGCGTCCCCCATCTCCGAGAGCCCCAGCTCCCCCGCCTATAGTACCGGTATGTCCAGTCCAGCGGAGGGGGTAGGGGCAGGTGGGGGGATCTGGTGGGAGTAGTCTTGTGTGCGCACGTGCGCGCTGTCTTTGACGACTTCTGTTATAGTATGTGATCATGTGTGTTTCTACCTCTTTTCTTTTATTTTTATTTTTTATTTTTTTTTGTGGTATGCGGGCCTCTCTCTGTTATGGCCTCTCCCGTTGCGGAGCACAGGCTCCGGACGCGCAGGCCCAGCGGCCATGGCTCACGGGCCCAGCCGCTCCGCGGCACGTGGGATCTTCCCGGACCGGGGCGCAAACCCGGTTCCCCTGCATCGGCAGGCGGACGCGCAACCACTGCGCCACCAGGGAAGCCCTCTACCTCTTTTCTGAGAGCAATGCCCTGCAAGAGTTGACACTAAAAACTTGCCAGCAGAACTATCGATGTTGACATGCAAAACATATCCATGGCTCGTTCATTCTGCAACGACTCATTGAGTCCCTGTTGGGTACCAGGCACTGTGCGTGTGGTTTCCAGTGCATTCTCCTGAATGTTACTGAATCTGGCTCCAATGCTGTGCAGTGCGTGTGGTCAGCACCACTCAGCCCCCATTGGCCAAGCGCCTCCGTGTGTGGTGCTCTGCCAGGCCCTGCATCGGCTGGGACTTAATGCGTCCCGGATTCCAAATGGTGGGCTCAAACCGGACTTGTCATGCTTGCTTTAGTCTTTTAAATAGACTTTTTCAGAAAAGTTCTAGATTCACAGCAAAACTGAGCAGGAAGCACAGAGCGCTGTGCTTTTTTTTAAATACAAAGAAAATTTCTGCTGTAGAAACATGCCACTAGTTCATTTCTGGAAGAAAACAAGTGTTTTCAACAGGCCATACTGCATATTGTCCACCTGGCAGGAAAAGCTCACAGACAGAGGTGCATTCCGGGAGGAACCTTTGCTGGGAGACACCATGTTGCTGTCTATATGGGTTGTCACAAATTCTTCTCTAAACACGGGCCTGCCAGCTTGTCATAAGTGCCAACTTGCCTTCAAAACAACACCCTTGGGTGTAAATGTTAAAATGCCTCGCCACAAATTATTTATCGGACAATTTCTAAGCAACGCGGCTCAGGGAAGTACCCAGGAGTGAGGACTTAAACACCTGGTTTTAAATCCCAGCTCTATGCCTTGCTGGCTGGGTAACCTCAGGCAGGTCAGCTGGCCTCTCTGAGCCTCAGTTTTCTCATCTGGAGAATGGGGATCATAAAAGTACTGACGCACAGGATGTTGAGAGGGTTAAATGGACTAATGTGCAGAGAAGGATCTCGCAGCCAGTAAGAGCTCAATAAACGTCACCTCTAATTTTGGATGATGGTTACTGTTTTGACCGGTATATCTCCAGCATGTCACCAGTTCCCAGGACACATGTACTCAATAAATCATTATTACTAATTCATTGAGAAATAATTCCATACGAATGAACTCCAGCAAGTGCTTAGCTTCTCTGAATCGCGGAAGGCTCCTTCAAGTAGCTCCATCGTTCCCCAAGGCTACAGCAGCCTTAGGGTAGGAAAGTGAGACTCCTGGGGTCCAGGTAATTTCAGAATACCACTGAGAGCTGCTCAGTGTGCCAGAGTCTGCTGGGCTGGGCCTGGGTCCAGGGAGGTGGGGCTATCACCCATGTAGGGTGGATGGAGCCTGTCCTTTGGGAAGGGGGTGGGGGAACCTCACTGCGTGGGGAGTCATGGAAACTAGTCCTCTCTCTTTATCTCCCTGCAGTGACCCGTGTCCACGCCTCCCCTGCCGCCCCCTCAGCCACAGCGCTGCCTGCCTCCCCTGTCACCCGCCGCTCCAGTGAACCCCAGCTGTGTCCTGGAAGTGCCAGGGAGTCGGACAAGGGCCCTTACTCCAGCCCCTCCCACACCCGCTGCGAGGCCTCCCCATCACCATCGCTCAGCAGCTACAGCGACCCGGACTCTGGCCATTACTGCCAGCTCCAGCCTCCTGTCCGTGGCAGCCGAGAGTGGGCAGCAGCTGAGGCCTCCAGCCGCCAGGCCAGGAGCTATGGGGAGAGGCTTAAGGAACTGTCAGAAAATGGGGCCCCCGAAGGGGACTGGGGTAGGACCTTCACAGTCCCCATCGTGGAAGCCACCTCTTCCTTCAACCTGGCTACCTTCCAGTCACTACTGATCCCCAGAGATAACCGGCCACTGGAGATGGGCCTCCTGCGTAAGGTCAAGGAGCTGCTGGCAGAGGTCGATGCCCGGACGCTGGCCCAGCATGTCACCAAGGTTGACTGCCTGGTAGGTGCTGGGTGTGCACTGGGGCAGGAGCAGCACCTCCGTCCTCTGGCTTTGGGACAGGGGTCCGGGTGGTGAGGAGCTGGCCCCAAATTCCCAAGTATAGCGAATGGGCCTGGATTCTGACTTCATGGCCGTCCTTCACGTGCTGTGTGACTCTGACTAATCACTTTACCTGGGCCCCAATTTTCTCCTTTAAAAAAAGCAAAAACCGAGATATTCTTGCTTCCTCCAGATGTCAGTTGGCACTGGAACCGAGGAGTCCTGAAAGCCAGTGGTGTCTGGCTGCCTGGGACACTTTTTGAGCCTGGTGAAAGTCAGTCTGGCTGGTCCAGGGAATACAAAAGGCCCGACTTCCCGTCCCCACCCCCCCCTAGTGGACAAAACTCATTGCCTAGGTCCATAAATTGTTAATGCCTGGGCCTTTGCTTTGAATGAATCTTGACCATCTAAGGACCCTGACTTGCTCTCCGTCTCAGTTTCTCTCCCTGAAGTTTGTGGCGGGAGGGCACTGACTGCTTGGTTGCACTGGTCTCTGAGCTCAAGAAGCAAGAAAAGAAACGGTGCTGAGAGGTAGCTCTGTGAAGAGTGCTAGGCGTGAAGGGAGCAGCCCTGGGTTCTAGGCCCACTGTGTGACCTTGGACGAGCCCTTTCCCCACCGGACCTCAGGTGTGCCTTCTGGAATAAGGGTGTCCTGGGCACCTCTGGCCCATGTCAGACACCTCTGGGCAATTTTCCCATTTATCCCGTGTTTCACAGATGGGGAGAATTAGGCTCATTTTGCTCCATGTCGGAGGGTTAGCAGTAGAGCTGGAATTCAAACCCAGCCTCCCAGCCAGGCTGCCCTCCAAGATAAAGCTCCCTGACTCCCAGATGGCTTGAGCTAGCCGTGACAGAAAATTAATCAGCCCTCTGGGCGTCCTTGTAGGTTGCTAGGATACTGGGCGTTACCAAGGAGATGCAGACCCTAATGGGAGTCCGCTGGGGCATGGAGCTGCTCACTCTCCCCCATGGCCGGCAGCTACGACTAGACCTGCTGGAAAGGTAAGGCGAGTACACAAGGGGACTCACGGGGAACCCCCTGGGCTACCGCGCGGCCCTTCGCTGTGGCCGGTTGGCCAATCACAGCCTCTCACCCCGGCTCCCAGGGGTTCTGGCCACGCCCCCTATCCCATTGACCAATCGCTCCTTCTCCATATCCAGCTCCAAGTAATCTTGGTTTCCCGAAGACCAGACCGAGTCCTTTATCTCCGAATTCACATTTTGCATCCTCTTGACCGATCACAATCCGTGAGCCTTGGCCCTCTCATCAGCTCTGGCTTCTCTCCTTTTCTTTCTTAGAACAGCTCTACCAGATGATTTCCGATGATTTCCGCTGATCGGTCACAAGCGTCTCAGCCTAGCGCTCTAGGGCCTCTGGCCCCGCCCCCTGACTTATACTGACCAATCAGAAGCCCTTAACTTTGCTTTTCCTCACTCTGGCCGCGCCCCCTAATCTCATTGACCCTTTGCAATCTCTCGCTCTTGGCTCTGCCCTCCGCCCCTCGGCTCTCAACCACAAGGACCCCCAACCCTAGGTCCCTGGCCCCGCCCCTCTGACCTGGCTGCTCCGACAGGTTCCACACCATGTCCATCATGCTGGCCGTGGACATCCTGGGCTGCACGGGCTCCGCTGAGGAGCGGGCAGCTCTTCTGCACAAGACCATCCAGCTGGCGGCCGAGCTTCAAAGGACCATGGGCAACATGTTCAGCTTCGCTGCAGTAATGGGCGCCCTCGATATGGCCCAGGTACTGAGGGGCCCACGTAGAGCTGGGCATAAGCTAGTCTCTGTCCGGAGGAGCCCTGGGATGTGTTCCTTTGGGATAGCTGTATATTGAATCAGGAAGAACTTTGTGACCTTCTAGGCGGCATTGGTGACAGGGTAACTGGGAGAACTGAGTCCTGACTCAGTTCTGAGTGCTGACCTGCTCCCAGACAAAGTCTTCCCTTTTCCCTGCTCTCAGTTTCCCTACCTGTAAAATGAATGAGGAGCATTATATGAGTTTAAAGAATGAATATAAAACGGCACTCATTTAGCACGCACTGACTATATGCTAGGTGCTAGCTACGTCGAGTACCTTAGAAGCACCGATTCCTCAAAAAAAAATCTCCTGAAGGGAGTGCCTTTATTGTTCTCATTTCACCTATGGAGAAACTGAGGCAGAGCAGTACTTGCCTAAAGTCACATTCAGAGGCTGAAAAAGTTGCGATTCAAACTAGGTCTGTCTAATTTCACAGCCCGGACCTCATCCACACTACACTTCCTCTCCTTTGCCTCGTCAACAGTGACAGCAGGGTCCCAGAGCAGTGGCTCAACTCCCAGCTCTGCCACTTATTTTTGGAATGACCTTGGGCAAGTCATTCCCCTCTCTGAGCCTTAGTTCCCTCATCTGCAAAATGGGTTGTTGGGAGGGCTTCATGGGAAACGTGTGAAAAGCAGTCAGCACGGTCCCAGATTCCTGAATGGTGACTATACTAATACTTGTTATCGCACATCTGGGTGTCCGCTTGGCAGAGTGGCCTGTGGCCCCAGCAGGCCCCTTCCCTGGCCGGTCGCTCACATTCGGGTCTCCCCAGATTGCCCGGCTGGAGCAGACATGGGTGACTCTGCGGCAGCGACACACGGAGGGAGCCATCCTCTACGAGAAGAAGCTCAAGCCATTTCTCAAGAGCCTCAATGAAGGCAAAGGTACCTCTCCCACCTTGCCGTGTGACCTCGGACAGGTTCCAGCCCTCTCTGGGCCAGCAAAGACTCTCCCAGTGGGGAGGATGATGAGGGCTTGACTGAGCTTTGTGCAGGCTGTTCCCGCACTCACTTTCTGCGTCTGGCAGCCGTGTATGCCACGTCCAGGTCCAGCCTCAGCCCCTGAGCTTGGCCAAGGCTGCAGTGGGTTCAGCGGGAGGACTCCGAAGGGTTTGTCTCAGGAGTCAGAATCCCTGGGGGCTCTCTCTGGGACCTCAGGCAGGCCCTTTCTCCTAAAACATCCTCGGTTTCTGGGACCGCGGTGGATGGCTGGGCCCTGGGAGGACCTCTGAGCACCGTGCGTCCCTCCCTGCAGAAGGCCCGCCTCTGAGCAACACCACATTTCCCCACGTGCTGCCGCTCATCACTCTGCTGGAGTGTGACTCCGCCCCGGCCGAGGGCCCCGAGCCCTGGGGCAGCACAGAGCACGGTGTGGAGGTGGTGCTGGCTCACCTGGAGGCCGCCCGCACCGTGGCACACCACGGCGGCCTGTACCACACCAATGCCGAGGTCAAGCTGCAGGGTGAGTCATGGGTCGCAACTGGGGGCGGTCCCGCCACTGATCCGGCCGGCCTGGGCCTCCCTCCACGTGACCTGCTCTCCCCTCTCCTCCAAACACCCCTTCGCATTTCTCCATCCCTCTTTCCTGCATGTTTCCCTGACTTCTTTTTCTCACCCCTTTTCCTCACTTATTCAGCAGTCTGACAAGCGGTTGTTAGTGGCAGGCACCAGGTTGGGTGCGGGGAACAAAGAGATGATTCAGAGGGCACCATAGCTGTGTAGCTTAGCTTCTCTGAGCCTCAGCTTTCTCATCGGTGAAGTGGGCGTCCTAACAGTCCTACTTTACAAGGTTGTTTACAGAGCACTCGGCCTGGGGCCCTGGGCCTGAGGCAGACCTGCCCTGCCTTCAAGGAGCTCACAGTCTAGTCAAAAAGTAGAACTCCTGGGCTTCCCTGGTGGTGCAGTAGTTAAGACTCCACCTGCCAACGCAGGGGACACGGGTTCGAGCCCTGGTCCGGGAAGATCCCCCGTGCCGCGGCGCAACTAAGCTTGCGAGCCACAACTACTGAGCCTGCGCTCGAGAGCCCTCGAGCCACAACTACTGCACACCTAGAGCCCGTGTTCCGCAACAAGAGAAGCCACCGCAATGAGAAGCCCGCGCACCACGACGAAGAGTAGCCCCCGCTCGCCGCAGCTAGAGAAAGCCTGCGCAGAGCAACAAAGACCCAACAGAGCCAAAAATAAATTAATTTAAAAAAAAAAGTAGAATTCCTCCTTGTGGAAGGAGCAGAGAGATAATGTCTTCAGATGATCCAGCTTTTACTTTTCTAGGCAGTATTTAAGTTACAAAAGTTCTCTGTAGACCAATTGGAAATAACAGCTGAGCAAAACCAAGATAAAACAAATCACCAACAGTTACCTGGAGGTAAATGCCGTGAGCATGTGGCATATGTCCTTCCTGCCTCTCTTCTTCGGAAAGGACAAAAAAGAAACTATTTTTTTACATTTACTTACAAAACATACGTACATTTCTTAGGAAAAATTTTGGAATTTACAGAAAAATATAAAAGAGAAAAGAAAAATCTCCCCCCCAAAATTAATTTTAATATTTTATCTTCTAGTCATTTTTAAATTATATGTTGCAAATAGTGGGACAAAGACTGGGTGCTAAACTGCTTGGTCATGTTCATCAGCAAACCTTGTGGGATCCCTGGTGGAGGTGGGGGGAGGTCCCTTGGAATGAGGCCCTGAGGCATGCGGTGGCTCTGAGTGGGAGTCCCAGCCTCCCCAGCTGGATGGTGGATCCCTGACCCCTGTGCCCCACCCTGCAGGGTTCCAGGCCCGGCCAGAGCTCCTCGAGGTGTTCAGTACCGAGTTCCAGATGCGCCTGCTCTGGGGCAGCCAGGGCGCCAGCAGCAGCCAGGCCCGGCGCTACGAGAAGTTCGACAAGGTCCTCACTGCCCTGTCCCACAAACTGGAGCCTGCCGTCCGCTCCAGCGAGCTGTGACCCCCGTGGACCCTTCCCCTCTGCAGCTGCGGGCAGCAACAGGGACAGAAGGGCACAGACCTTTCCCCAGAGCACCCCAGGGACACTGTGATCAGCCCGAGAACGTTCTGGGTTCAACTCCAGGATCTCCCTCGCACCTCCAGGGTCCTGCGTGGACTCTGGGCTCCATCCCGCCTGCTACTCACTCGCCAAGTTTTCCTTCAGGAAGAACTGGAACCCCTGTTTCTCCCTCCAGCTTCTGCTTGTCCCCCTCCTGCTGAGGTGCCCTGTTTTTGAGCCGCGGGAGGCTTCTCACACCTCCTCACTCTTCTCCAGGCGCCTGCCCCCACCCCCTCACTGACACCAAGACCTCCCTCTGGCTGTAAATACATCTGTCTGTTCTGTAAATAGTTGTACAGAAGCCGTGTTCTTTCTTTCATATAATAAACTTTTATGACTCTTTCTTCTGTCTCTCAGGGGGCTTTGGGGTAGAAGGAAGTGTCTTTTCTCAGGCGAAAGGTGGAAAAATTCATTCAACAAATACTTATTTAGCACTTGAAACATTCCAGATTGTACCAGGAGCCAGAGTTACAGCCAATTCTTAAAACCCAGTCCCTGTCCTGGGGGAGCTCACAGACCAGAGGGGAGATAAACAGCTAATTCCAACCAGTAGGAGAAATGCTGACCTGCCCTGCTCCTTCCCCATTCCCTGCCACAGCAAAGCATCCCACCAATGTACAACCCAGGATCCTAGATGTTTGGGTGGAAGGGCTTTATGAAATCTGAGATTCCAGCTCCCCTCAGGAAAACGGAACTGGAGGGAGAAGGGACTTGCCCTGGGTCACAGCAGCAGAATGAGGAAGGCTGGAACCTGGGTGTCCTCGCCTGGAGTTCTTTCCTTTTCTCAACAGTGGGAACTACTAACTTCTTTTCAAGTTTTGAAACGTGGCCCCAGAAGTCTTCTTGTGTGTGTGTGTGTGTGTGTGTGTGTGTGTGTGTGTGTGTGTGTGTGGTGGGTGAGGCAGGAAATCTTTGAGGAGGGCCGTGAAGGCAGTTATCTTTTGTGTGTGTGTGTGTGTGTGTGTGTGTGTGTGTGTGTGTGGTACGCGGGCCTCTCACTGTTGTGGCCTCTCCCGTTGCGAAGCACAGGCTCTGGACGCGCGGCATGCGGGATCCTAGTTCTCTGACCAGGGATCGAACCCGTGCCCCCTGCAGTGGAAGCACGGAGTCTTAACCACCGGACCACCAGGGAAGTCCCATAATGTATTTTCAGTGATCATTTATTGATTACTTTGTGAGCCAAAACACTTCTCGTGCCTGTACCTCACTGAAATATCACCATTCCTCTATATGACAGGTACTGTTATCATAAGATATATAAGGCACCTAACGTTAACGGTACATAGTAGGTGCTCACCAAAAGCTATTAGCGCTCTTTTATCATATAACAGAAAAAAAAGTGCACAAAAAAGGTGTTTTGCAAGGTGTAAGGTGCCGCACAAGTTTTTGCTACAATTATTACGTCACCCTTTGTGGTCATAATCCTTCATTTATTATTCTTTCGGAGCTACTGTGATGGTCCCCTAGTTACCGTGGCCATGGAAACTCAGCCCGCAGTCCTGGATTGGACGGTTCGCGGGCTCCCCCTGGAGGCCATCTTCCGGGCCTGCAGCGGGACAACCGGGCGGGCCTTTGAGAGGCGGGAGAAAGGAGTCGGGAGTTGTAGGCCACAGGCGGCGGCTGCCGCGGAGCGATGCATGTCGGGAGTTGTAGTTCTCGGGAGAGGAGGCTGGCGGCCGCAGACCCAGTTCCGGCCTCACCCGGATGGCGGCTGTGACGCGCGGCTGCCGGCCGTGGGGCTTGCTCCTCGGGCTGCTCGGGCTGGTCTCGGCCGCGGCCGCAGCCTGGGACCTGACTTCGCTGCGCTGCAACTTCGGCGCCTTCTGCGAATGTGACTTCCGGCCCGACTTCCAGGGTGAGCAGCCGCGGGCGCCCGGACCGGAGCGGCCGGCGGACCGGGCAGCCCTCGGACCCCGGGGGTGCGCCGGGGCCGAACCTGGAGAGTAGAACCGAGGGTGGGACCCCCAGACTTCCGGACGGCCAGGGCCGGAAGTGGGCCTGGCGCTGAGGGACCCTGAGAGCCTGGGGCGCGGGACTTGGGGCGAGGGTTTGGGGATGCCTGTTTGGGATGCAGGCAGAGCCCTGCCAGGATGGAGAGAGGCCTTTGACAGCAGGGCCTTGGGGGGAAGTTTAGACCTCCGCACTGGACCGGCCGTCAAGGAAGAAGCCTGCCTTGGAAATGGGCGGGAGTCTTGGGCAGACCCTCTTGACAGCTCGCGCCCACTTAGGGCTGAGCGCAATCCAGAGGGCTATCTGGTGGGGGCGCTGCTGAGCTGAGTCAGGCCTGAGGGTGACTCCTGCGGCCGAGACCCCAAGGGCCGCACTCCTTTCCGCAGCCAGCCTGTAAAAACGTCCCAGAACGCGGATCCCCAGACCAGGTTCCAGACGTGACTTCCCTCCTGGACCTCTTCCGTGGCGGGTGTGTGTCCTCAGCTCTGACACTGTCCTTCTTGGGGCCCTAGGTCTGGAGTGTGACCTGGCGCAGCACCTGGCGGGCCAGCATTTGGCCAGGGCGCTGGTGGTGAAGGCACTGAAGGCCTTCGTGCAGGACCCAGCCCCCACCAAGCCACTGGTCCTCTCTCTGCATGGCTGGACTGGCACCGGCAAGTCCTATGTCAGCTCCCTGCTGGCACACTACCTCTTCCGGGGTGGCCTCCGCAGCCCCCATGTGCACCACTTTTCCCCGGTCATCCACTTCCCCCACCCCGGCCACCTGGAGCGCTACAAGGTAGGCTGGTTTTGTCCTGGGCCACCATCCGCCTGCACCGTTGAGTGCCGGACCCTAGGGAAGGAGTGAGTCCTGAGCCCAGAGAGGGGAATCACTTGCTCCAGGCCACACAGCCAGTTGAAGCCTCACCCCTCAGGAGCCACCCTGAACAAAGCTTGGGGTGGTACCACCCGGCAGGGAGTTCTTGATTTAATTCCTGGGGGCCAGTAGTGGCACCTACCTGCCAGGGTTGGTGTGAGGGACGTGGGATTATAGAATTGCAGGTGTTATTTATCGACCACTTACCTTTGCCAGACAGTCTGCATTATCTTCTCTCTGTAAAGCCCTTAGCCCCAATTTGAGGCTCAGAGTAAGCACTCGGGATATCCAATTAGCTCTTACTACTGTTGTTGTTGATTGCAAGGTACTTTCCAGGCTAATCTGTTTCAGTTGTCAACTCTGTTGGGAACGTTCAGGGAGCAGGAAGGAGCCTTCCCGTTTTTTTAGGTGTCGGGGAAGGAGCCCTGAAAAGGCAGGTGAGAGGCCTGGGTCTGAGTCCCTGTTCTCTTGCTGACTTGCTGTGTGAGCTTGGACAAGTCTCTGCCCCTCTCTGAGCCACAGTTTCACCATCAGTCCCATTAAGGGATTGGTACTCTCTGGGAGACCATATCTTCCTGGGAAGGAGATTAATTCTTGCTTTGGGAAAAAATCTGGGATTGGGGGAGCATCTCCAGGCCCCCTCATACTCTTGCCTTTCTCCTACAGAAGGATCTGAAGAGCTGGGTCCAGGGAAACCTCACTGCCTGCAGCCGCTCTCTCTTCCTCTTCGATGAGATGGACAAGATGGCCCCAGGCCTGATAGAGGTCCTGAGACCTTTCCTGGGCTCCTCCTGGGTTGTCTATGGGACCAACTATCGCAAAGCCATCTTCATCTTCATCAGGTGGGGCCGGCTTTGCAGCGGGCAGGGTGCAGGGACACTCGTCAGAGGTCTCAGCTCTCCAGTCTTGGCCTGTGGTCCCATAGCAGAATACTGTTCCCCCAGGCCCACTGGGCTTTGCCAAAGTCCCCCACACCCTCGCTGGTGACACTGTCATTCAAGGTGGTTGACTTCCCTTTGACATTCTCAAAGCCCATTCTGGGCTCAGTCTCTCTCTCTTTTTAAAATAAATAAACGAATAAATTTATTTATTTATTTTTGGCTGCATTGGGTCTGTTGCTGCGCGTGGGCTTTCTCTCCTTGTGGCGAGCGGGGGCTGCTCTTTGTTGCGGTGCGCGGGCTTCTCGTCGCGGTGGCTTCTCCTGTTGCGGAGCACAGGCTCTAGGCGCGGGCTCAGTAGTTGCAGCTCATGGGCTCTAGAGCGCAGGCTCAGTAGTTGTGGCGCACGGGCTTAGCTGCTCCGCATCATGTGGGATCTTCCCGGACCAGGGCTCGAACCCGTGTCCCCTGCGTTGGCAGGCAGGTTCTTAACCACTGCCCACTGTTCCCTGGGCTCAGTCTCTTAATCCTCATTTCTTTGTGGAACCCTGCTGGGTTAAGAGTTTTCCCTCTTTTGTGGCCAATCCGCGGCATGTGGGATCTTCCCGGACCAGGGCTCGAACCCGTGTCCCCTGCGTTGGCAGGCAGGTTCTTAACCACTGCCCACTGTTCCCTGGGCTCAGTCTCTTAATCCTCATTTCTTTGTGGAACCCTGCTGGGTTAAGAGTTTTCCCTCTTTTGTGGCCAAGAGGACACAGGCCTGGGAAAAACAGGACTAGAGTTTCAGTCCCACCTCTAAGAGTCCTAGCTTTGTTTCCTCAAGCAAAACACTTCACCTCTTTGAGCTCCCACCTCCTCTTCTGAACGACAGGGCCAATCTTAATGCCCCACTGTCCTCCTAGAGGCTGGGTGAGGGAAAGTCGGTAAGGGACCTAAAAGTGTTCTATAAACTGTAAAGTGCGTGACACATATAGGCGAACTTCCAGGGGTCATGGTTAAGGGCACAAGCTCCGGAGAGGGGAAGTGGTTCCCGGGGTGTTTTGAGTGGGTTTGGCTCCTGCCAGCGCTGAGCTGGGCCCCCAGGCTCAGGTCGCGTTAGGTGGCACGTGGGAAGCAAGGGCCACATCCTGTCCTCACTGTCTACGTCCCCCGTGGTTTCTAGCAACACTGGCGGCGAGCAGATCAACCAGCTGGTGCTGGAGGCGTGGCGCAGCCGCCGGGAGCGCGAGGAGATTCGCCTGCAGGAGCTGGAGCCGGTTATCTCCCAGGCCCTGCTGGACAACCCGAACCGTGAGTTCGGCCAAGGACCCCACCCCAGGGTGGTTTCCAGGCTGAGGTCTCGCGCCCAGATCACACGGAGGGATGGGATGGGATGGGATGGGCTGGGCTCCCTGGGGTGGGCCAGGCTCTGCCAGGTCTGATGCTCTGCCCACTGACCCGGTACTTCCCAGCCCAGGCTTTGGCGCTCTGGGCTGGCAGACAGCCTCCCCGAGCCCAGCACCTGGAAGGATTAAGACCAGCCCTGTTCCTGCACTTCCTTCCTTTGGGGGTGGACAGGGCCCAGCTGATCCCCGTGAAGCACAGCCTCTTCCCATCGCTCCTCCCTGCAGATGGCTTCTGGCGCTCGGGCATCATGGAAGAGCATCTCCTGGATGCCCTGGTGCCCTTCCTACCTCTCCAGAGGCACCATGTGCAGCACTGTGTGCTCAACGAGCTGGCCCAGCTAGGCCTGGAGCCAAGGGATGAGGTCGTCCAGGCTGTGCTGGACGGCACCACCTTCTTCCCTGAGGACGAGCAGCTCTTTTCCTCCAATGGCTGCAAGACTGTGGCTTCCCGAATCGCCTTCTTCCTCTGACTCTCCAGGCAGCATCCTTGTCTTCCTGTATCTGGCCAGGCCGTGAAGGAAAGCCCTGGGGCCTCTGCCAGAGGGTCCCTTGTCCTGTGCCTCCTGGGACCCAGAGCACAATATGAAGACGAGGAGGGCTGTTGGCTAGGCCGTGAAACAGAAGGCCGGGGCAGGCCCTGGCCTCTTCACTGGTCTGAGGGCATCTTGGCCTTTGCTTCCGTCCTCAGGGAAACCGCTGGTCACCCCAGAACTTCAATAAGCCTTGACCTCACCCTCCAGACTGAGCCTTCTTAAAATGTGAAGTTTAACTCAGGGACGGTGGCTCGTGGCTGTTCCCTCCTTCTTTGGTCTGTTACTCTCGGCCCTGGCTCGGGCACCACACCCCTCCCCTCCCCCCCACAGCCTATGTCCCAGTACCGTAAAGCCAGACTGAGACTTCTGTCTCTGCGAACAGAGGGACTCAAGTCGCCACTTGGTCTGGGCTTTTCAAGTTTTTAATTTTGTAAAAGAATAGAACAAATGCAATAAATTTAGCCATGGGACCAGAGGAATGTTGGCTGAGATTCCGATTGCTCTGGAGCAGGCTGCTTTGCCGAGTGGCCGTGGTGGGGGCAGAACCGCCCGCACCCCAGCAAGAAGTGAAGGGGCTGAGCGGCCCCTTCAGAGGGCAGCCTGAGTGCCGGGGCTGGGGCTCTGTCTCAGGCCCTGGGTGGTCTGCGTGTTGCTGAGACTTGGGCTCAGTCCCCAGGTGACCTCGGTCTTGCCGGAACCTGGCCTTGTGCTCTGGGTCCAGCTCTGGGCAGCCTTGGACTGGCTGGGCCTCTGGCTCTGGCCCTGGCCCTCGGTGGCCTCAGTGTTGCAGGGGCTCCAACTTGGGTCATAGAAAGTCTTGATCTTGCTGGGACTTTGGATCAGTCTCCAGCTCCAGTCGTGGGTGGCATCAGCCTTTCTGGGTCTCCAGCTCTGGCCATAGGCACCCTTGGCCTTTCTGAGCCTCTGCCTCGAGCCCTGGGTGGCCTTAGTCTTGTTGAGCTTTTGCCTTGGGCTCCAGGTGGCCTCGGTCCTGCTGGACCTCTGGCTCTGGCCCTGGGTGGCCTCAGTCCCGCTGGGCCTCGGGCTCCGGGTGGCCTCGGTCTTGCTGGGCCTCCGGCTCTGGACCTGGGCGGGCTTGGTCCTGCTGGGCCTCTGGCTCAGGGCGGCCTCGGTCCTGCTGGGCCTCTGGCTCTGGACCTGGACGGCCTCGGGCTCGCTGGGCCTCTGGCTGTGGCCTGGGGTGGACTTGGTTTTTCTGGGGCTGTGGCTCAGGCTTAGGTCTTCCCTCTTGTCCCCCGAGTCTGAGGACTGTGTCCTCAACGGTGAGGAGTCAGAGAAAGTTAGCACAGTGGTCGAAGTGCTCCCGTATTCCTGGCAGACAGTGGACGTCTCCGTCTCTGAGGTGGACATGGTCCTGACTGGAAAGGATATGTCAAGAGAAGCTGTCAGGCTGCCTTCCCCAGACAGTGCCAGGAAAGGGAGACTTCTAGGCCTCACCCTTGCCTATGTCCCAGAGGCCTTGCATGGCCAAGGGGAAGGCCTGCCAGCTCACAGCAGCCCAGCCCTCCTGGCACCCTGAGCCCTGCAGGTGGGTCAGGGCCGTAAGATAAGGGGGAGATATGAAGGACCCCCCCTCGCCCCCCGCTGGCCTCCACTCTGCTGCCTGCCTCTTGCCCTCTGCGTGCCAGCCACAACCAACAGCCTGCAGGGCCCTGGCCCCCTGCCTGCAGCAGTTCCCCCTGCTCCACCCTGTTCACACTTGGCTGCCCCCCTTCCCCTGGGTCCTGGAAGCCCTTCCTGACCCCCCAAAGGGAGCTAAATGCACCCAGGGCCCTCGGGACTCCCCTCCATGGTATGGCTGCACTGTCCTGGTTATCTGTTTACCTGTGTGCCTTCTTCCCTTCAGGACCAAGAGCTCCCTGGGGCAACGACTGTGCCATTCATGCCTGTAACCAGGGTCCAGCACAGGCCTGGCCCTCGGATGCTCAAGGCATTTGCTGAATGGCAGGAAGGGGGCGAGCCGCTGCTACTCCCGTCCCTCCCTGGACTGCCCATGGCTGCCCCTGGGACCCAGAGCAGCATTCTTGGGTTTTTTTACTTTTGTCCCCTCCACGCTGGCACCTGTCAGAATTGAGGGTAAAAGCCCCCTGGACATGCATAGGCTTCGTGGGCTTATTTCAGGGAGAGGCCAAGGGGGCAGAGAGAAGAGAGACAGGCTGAGCGGGGAATGAGGGTGGAGCAGGCAGCAGCTGTGAAGTGCCTCGCGGTGAGAGCCGGCCTCCCAGGCCGTGTGCTGGGCATCCCGGAGGGCTCCCTGTGCCCCCCGCGAAGCTGGGAGGAGTCCTCCCACTCCACACTCGCACGGCTATGACAGCAGAGCCCAAATTCACACTCAGGCCTGGGAGTCCCTGACCCCTGACCTTTGCCCTCCCTGCTGCGTTGGCTCACTCAGGTCTGGCAGGAGCAGGGGGACTTACAGCCCAAGCTGGAGCCTGAGGAGGTCTGGCTGATGTAGCTGTCGGTCAGGGACCTCTCCTTGCTGGGGGCCGGCTCCAGCTTCTCCTAGGGCAAGAGACAGGCTGCATGATCACAGTGGCCGCAGCTCTGTAAGTCCAGCCTCTTAGAGCTCCGGGAGGGTCGCAGGTTAGGGCTGGATGGGGACATGGAGAGGTTGACTGGACAGGAAGGGGCGTGGCCAGGTTAGACAGGTGTGGCCACGTGAGAAAAGCAGTGTCAAGAGGCTCTTGGGGGCTTCCCTGGTGGTGCAGTGGTTGAGAGTCCGCCTGCCAATGCACGGGACACGGGTTCGAGCCCTGGTCCGGGAAGATCCCACATGCCACGGAGCAACTAAGCCCTTGTGCCACAACTGCTGAGCCTGCGCTCTAGAGCCCGCGAGCCACAACTACTGAAGCCCGCGAGCCACAACTACTGAAGCCCGCGCGCCTAGAGCCCGTGCTCTGCAACAGAAGCCACCGCAATGAGAAGCCCGCGCACCGCAACAAAAAGTAGCCCCCGCTCGCCGCAACTAGAGAAAGCCCGTGTGCGGCAACGAGGACCCAATGCAGCCAAAACTTAAAAAAATAAATAAAATTTTAAAAAATAAATTAAAAAAAAAAAAAAGAGGCTCTTGGGCCTCATCTCCCTGTCTGCAGGATGCAAATTAGTTCAACTGTGGGACATGCTTCTGTAAACTGTGAAGTGCTGTGTCCGGGGAATGGCTAGTGAGAAACTGAGGACCTTCTCCATGTTTCATCTCCCTGCGCATCTGGGAGGGAACTCCCCTGCCATTACCATTTTCCGGACCAGGAAACGCCTAAGCAGCCCGCCCTGGGCACTCAGCTAAGAGGCAGAGAAGCAGGGCGGGAATCCAAGTCAGGGGGACTCTGCGGCCAGGCTCTTGGCCAGGCTCTCGGCTGCTGGTCGCACTTGCAGGCCGCGGGATATGTGCGGGAGTGACATGCGGGAGCGGGCAGGGCTGCGGAGCGCTCAGCAGGGACCCCACGATGACTTCAGGGCATCCACAGACCCAAGTTCTGTATTTTTGTATCCTAATGTGAGCTAGAAAAATGTAGAAATTGCCTTTCCCATTTCTGGCAAGGGATGCTGGCACTCCGTTTACTTCGATGGTTAAAGTCTCCCTTGAACACAATTTACTCGCTGTCCATCAGCAGTCGAGTGGATAAATAAATGGCGGGATATTCGCAGGATGGCGCTGTCTCCAGCAATGAGAAGGAGCAGTCGACTTGGACGCACCTCACAAACTTGGACGCTCAGCGAAAGGAGCCAGAGGCAAAGGGGCATGCGCCACATTTGTCCTCTGTTGCGAAGGACAGGCACGCTCGTCTGCGGTGTTAGGAATCAGGACAGCCTTGTGGGGCGTGCTGGGCTGAGGGAGGGGCCTGGAAGGGGGCACGAGGGGCTTCTGGGGAACTGGGAATGTGTTCTTTCTTGATCTGGAGAATGGTGCCATGGGGGTATTCAGTTTGTGAAAATCCATCAGACAGTTCGCTCGTGAGTCATGTACTTTTCTATATGTTCCATTCAGTGAAAAGTTTTTAGAAATGAATTGAAGAATTAAGAAAATTCTGGTACAAGTGGCCAGTGCACACAGCAGTATTTATGAAGGTGAGTGTGGACGAAGTGTGGGAAGCCTCTCTCTGTGAGGGGCCCACATCCTCACGCACCCTCCTTCAGGTGTACCCCTTACTGGTACCTTCTCTGTCTCACAGCGCGATGTCCCCAGCCCAAGTCACACGTCTGAGTGCTGGCAGAGCCAGGCCCAGAAGCCAGCCTCTAGCCAGCGTGCATCCCTCAGACCTGACTTGGGGTACGTTCCACCTTGGACCTCAAGGACCTCCGGCCCCGGTGTACAGCCCACTTACCTCCTTCTCCCCGGGGGCCTTGGCCTCTTCCTCTGGGCCTTCTGGCTTTGCCTGCAGGGACTGGTGAGTGGCCTCTCGCTCTTTGGAGGTCTCGAACGAAGGCTGCTCCAGCTTCCACGAAAGCTGCAGGGCCCGGGCCCTCTGGCGCTCTAGTTCCCGCTCCTTGAGCTGCCTGACAAGCCGTGACCCCAGAGCGCTGGGTAGGCCTCCCTGACTCACCCCACCATCCCCAGGACTGGACAGCGGCCTGAGAAGGCGATTAGAGCCAGAGGTGCCTTGAGCCCCAACCGTCCCCCGACTCTGGGCCCGCGGGCCCTCCTGGAGAAACTTACCCCACGATATCCTGAGGGGTGCCGGCCTGCAGGCTGTGCTCCACCACCCGCTCCAGCTGCAGCCCGGCCAGGTGGGCCACCTGGCTGTTAAGCACCTCCTCCACTGACATGCCGGGGAAGAGGTTGGCCATCAGTGGCAGCAGCTGCCAGGAAAGAGGGTGACCAGAGTCAGGTGTGGGCCAGGACGGTGGGGGGGTGGGGGTGGGGGTGGGGGGCAGATGGTGTGGTGCTGCCCTGGCATTGGAAGGGTTTACAGATTGTTGTTTTTTAAAGGGCTGGACCTTTTGGCCCCAGAACTATCAGGACATCTTGAGAAAGGAACTATTCGGTGAGGGAGTGCTGATGGTGAGCCTGACCAGTGGTTCTGGAGCCAGCCAGATAAGGGTGTGACCTCCAAGCTCCATGACCTGGGCCAAGGGAACTGACTTCTCTGAGCCTTACCCTCTTCCCTCTATGAACTGTGGGGTGATGATAATGTTACCTGTCTCGTAGGTACTGAAGAGGGTTAAATGGGGTGATGTAAGCTGAACTGGTTAGAACAGTGCCTGGCACATAGTAAATGCTCCAGCATTAGCAGCTCTTGTTACTGCTAGGAAACCAGGTTTCTTTTAGGGACGGGGAGTATCTTTAGGTGGCCAGAGGACTCTGACTCTGGAGCCCACCCTCCTGGCCCAGCAGGCACACACCTTCGGTTGTTTGGGGTCAAGGAGCAGGACAGTGGCAACATCCTGGCGGGCCCCAAAAATGTTCTGCAGGAGCTGCCGGCTCCTGGCGCGGTACAGGTAGTACTGGGGCTTCTGGGGATTGTGCTGGATGGCCATTGAGAAGTGGTGCTCTGCCTTCTGGAACTGCCTGCAGGACCCAGCAGGCCACAGGGTGCTCTGAGCTGGGCCACCTGGAGGATATGGAGGCTTCTGGACCCCAGTGGGGAGTCTGGGGAAAATCAGGCTGGTCTCTGCTCCCTGCCACCACGCCCCTCTTGATGGACCCAACACTTAAATGTTAGTGTAAAATCCCAACGTAAGTGGACATTTTTATGATCCTGGAGTAGGAAAGGCTTTTCTGAGATGTCATAAACCCAGCAGCTAAAAATGAAACAATTAATTTGACTATGGTTAAATCCCATTATTGAGTAGCAAAAACACCGCAAAAGAAAGCAGTAAATAGTGAATAACATTTTGCCACAGAAGGCAGATGATAAGCTAATTTTCCAGCCTACAAAGAACACTTATAACCAAAAAAAAATTTTTTTAATGAACAATTTAAGAGCAAACGGGCGAACAATTTCAGCAGGCCGTAATGGCCAATAAACACACGAAAGATGCACTCACAATTTAAACAATTTAAACACGCAAAGTCACTCCACTGCGAGAGAGCCTTTTTGCGCCTACCCGAATAGCAAAGTTGAAAAATAGTCTTAATACCCTGGGCTAGGGAGGTTTGGGGAAACCAAGACTTTTCTTTACTGGGGGAAGTTTATATTGGTTCATTGTTTTTGGAGAACAGTTGGGTATTATCCTTTAAACTGTTAAAGTTTTACACTTTTTAACCCAACAATTTAACTTCCAGCAATCTAACTACAGAATTACTAGTATGGACGCATGAAAACATATGTCTTGGGTCTCATTACTGCATTATTTATAATAAAAAACTGAAAACTGCCCAAATACTCATCAGCATACTATCGTCTAAAGAAATTAATTGTGGTACCTCCACAGAATGGAATACTTTGCAAGCAATAAAAGAGAATGAGGTCGTCCTATATGTAATTGCCACGGGAAGTAAAAAAGCGAGTCAAAAATCAGCTTAGTGGACTTCCCTGGTGGCACAGTGGTTAAGAATCCGCCTGCTAAGGCAGGGGACACGGGTTCGAGCGCTGCTTTGGAAAGATCCCACATGCTGCGGAGCAACGAAGCCCGTGCGCCGCAACTACTGAGCCCACGCGCCGCAACTACTGAAGCCCACGTGCCCAGAGCCTGTGCTCCACAACAGGAGAAGCCACCGCAATGAGAAGCCGGCGCACCGCAACAAAGAGTAGCCCCACTCGCCGCAACTAGAGAAAGCCCGCGTGCAGCAACAGACTCAACGCAGCCAAAAATAAATAAATAAATAAACTTATTTTTAAAAAATCAGCTTAGCATGATCTCACTCGTGTAAAATGATAACAATTGTTAACATATGCATAGAAATCAATCTAGAGGACTCTTTACCAAACTTACAGGGGAAGGGGAGGCATTAGGAGGTAGATATTAGAAGGAACTTTCATGTTCTAAGTTATATGTTACTGAATACTTAAGTTTTCTAAATAAAAAGCGCAATTACCATAACAATATTCACAGAAAAAATGAAGGATTTTTAGAGAAAACTTGAAAAATAAAATAGATATTTAGGAGACAACTGGGAGAGCAGACGCATCTCGACCCCAGGATCCCAGCCGACCTGCTCCACTCCAGACTCTTCCGGCCCCTCCCGCGGCCTGGTCCGCCCCGCCCACAGCCCCGCCCACAGCCCCCGCCCCACCCACAGTCAGCGCGCACCTTCTCCTCTGCTCGCAGAAGCCCAACTTCTCCTGCAGCAGGCCCATGCGCAAGTGGGCGCCCTCGTCCTTCGGACTCAGCGCCAGCGCCTGCTGGTAGTCCGCCTCAGCAAAGGTCAGGTTGCCCAGTTGGAAGAAGCAATCTGGAGACCGGGGGCCGGGGCCGGGGGCGGGGGCTGAGTGAGCCCCGCAAACCCAGGGCCCAGGAGCCCCAGCCCAGCTGGCTCCACCCCCAGGGGGCGGGGCCTGCAACGGGTGGTGGATGACACCAGCGGGCGGTCGCGGGCACCTGCAGAGGTTTTCCGTGCCTCTGGCCACCTTCTTCCAGCTGCCTGATCCCGCGCATTTTGAAGGGCTGTAGCCAGATCGTCTAAGGCAACGTTTCCCAAAGTGTGTCCGTGGGACACTGAGACTCCGCTTTCCCTCCTTCCCTCCCCCCTCCCTCAGGGCCCTCAAGCTCCCAGCCCAGGCCTTGGAGGGGCAAGAGGCTCACACTGGGCTGCCCGGCCCCCACTCACCGCCGCGGTTGATGTAGAGGCCTTTCTCCCGCTGCTCGTCCTTGAGCGCCTTGCTGAGCAGCAGCGCGCTCTCCTGGTAGGCGCCCTGCATGTAGCAGTGCACCGCGAAGTCGTTGTAGGCCAACAGCAGTTGGCGCTGCGCCTGCTGCGCCAGGTCCTCCTGGGGCTCGGTCATCATGTCCAACGCCTTCAGGAAGTCCTCCACGGCGGAGTCAAACTCCCGGAGCCGTCGGTACATGATGCCCCTACGAGGGAGGGACATGAGGGCCAAAGTGCCCCACCGACTAGGGGTGTCCCAGAGAGAGGCTGCGGCGCTGGGCCCTCTGATCTGGGGGGAGGGGCTCCCACCGCACGCACTAAGTTTGGCCTGTGGGGCTCCTGGATTGCTACTTAGATAGCCAGCTCGTCACTGGTAATTTTACTTTTCTTTAAAAATAGCTTCCCTCTTTCTTTTTGGGAGCTGTGTGTGTGCCAGCCTCTATGCTAAGGCCTTTTTGTACACAGGACATTTCACCTCCACTGTTTATAAGAGAAAACCCAGGCTCAAGGAAGTGAAATGGCCCAGAATGAGGTGGTGGGTCCTCGTGGGGTGGCCCAGATTCAAACCCAAGCCTCGTCCACTGAGCTGGGCTGAGCCTGCCAGTGTAAACTGCTCAGCAGGCCCGGGGGTCCAGGATTCCAGGGTTAACAGGCTGCTGCCTGCCCCTCCTCCAGAGGCAGTAGCAGAGACCATCTCCCACGATCCCTTGACCCCGATGGGGAGTAGGGAAAGATCGTTAGAGGCTAGATGGGGAAACTGAGGCCTGGGGAGGGTCAAGGGCTCTCCTGAGATCACACAACACATCTGAGGCAAGGCAGGGCCTGGGACCCAAGACCAGCATCTCCCCACTCAGTACCGGAAGAGGAAGAGGCTGGGGTCCAGAGGGTTGTTCTCGATGGCACAGTTGATACACTGCAGCGCATGTTGTAGCTTGCCCTGCACGGCCAGGATCCCGGCATCTTGGCGTGCCTCTTGGGCCTGGCCCACCATCACCTTGAGCAGCACCTTGGCCTGTGGGTGCTTGGGATCCAGTAGCAAGGCACTGTGTAGGTCTCGATGGCAGAGTCTGGGCTGCAGCAGGGGGGCCAGGGATGGCATCGGGGTGCAGGCCAAGCTGAACCCTGCCCTGTTCAGTGTGGGGAGGCAGACCTCCAGGCCTGTAGGGGCCTTTCTCTGGGCAGGCCGGCACCATGCCACCCATCTTCAGTGGCTCTGCATTGCTTTGTGGGAAAATCCCATCTGCGGCTCCATCCCTACTGGCCCCTTTCTAGATATGACCTCAGGTGAGCCAGGTCCACCTCAGTCGTTTCTGCTGTAGAATGGGGTTACAGGTGCCTCCTCCTCCTTGCAGGACTTCTGCAAGGCTCACTTGAGGACGGGGGAGGGTGTGGTCTCCTGACTGTGACTGTCGTGTCCTCCCTATACTCCCCTGTACACCCTCCCCAACGCCCCTGACCTTTAAGCACAAGACAACTCTAACGAAGAACAGGTTCAGGCCTAGGCATGAGCAGAAAACATCCCTAGGCAAATACCTTCCACTGGGTGAGCAGGTCTAGTCAACAAACACTTTTAGCAAGCACCCCGTGTCCTATAGGGTAATTGGTTGGAGGGTGAGTGAGGCAGTGTAGACACCAGGTGTGAGTGGAAGTCGGGAGGGGGAAGATGGCCGAGGCTGGGGCAGGGCTTTGGAATAGATGGACTTGAGTTCAAGGGGAGCACCACTGTGACCTTGGGCAAGTTACCCAGACCATCTGGACCTGCTTCCTCATCTGTGAAAAGAGGGCAGTGGGTTGTGTCTACCTCAAAGGGTTACTGCCAGCCTTAGAGATAAACATGAGTAAAGTGCTTAGAATGTGCTTCGGCATCGCAGGGAGCAGCTGAAATCCCAACCATCAGAAAGAATTACCAATAGTTACTAGTCTCGGGGCTTCCCTGGTGGCGCAGTAGTTGAGAATCCGCCTGCCAACGCAGGGGACACGGGTTCGAGCCCCGGGCCGGGAAGATCCCACATGCCGCGGAGCAGCTAAGCCCCTGCGCCACAACTCCTGAGCCTGAGCTCTAGAGCCCACGAGCCACCACTACTGAGTCCACGTGCTACAGCTACTGAAGCCCGCGTGCCTAGAGCCCGTGCTCCGCAACGAGAGAAGCCACCGCAATGAGAAGCCCGCGCACCGCAACGAAGAGTAGCCCCCACTCGCCGCAACTAGAGAAAGCCCGTGCGCAGCAACGAAGACCCAATGCAGCCAAAAATAAAGAAAGAAACGAACAAACAAATAAATGTATATATATATTTTTAAAAAGCACAATAGGAGCATCTTTAAAAATAAATAAATAAAAATAATTACTAGTCTCCTACCTTTGAAGGAGACTCTCCCACTGACTCACCTGTGGGACACAGAAGCCCAGCCCCCAGCATAGGGAGGCTCATGGTTCCAACACCCCCAGGACACTCCGCCCAATCCAGCCCATCCCATTTACCCCCTCCTGAGGTTCCCCCCACCCCACCCCCAAGCACCCAGGCCAGGCTGGAACACCAGGTATTGTTCTGGATGCCTCCCTTTCCCTCATGTTCACTGCGCCCCCCGCCACCAAGTCAGTCTCGGGTCCTGCTTCCAAAGGTCTGTGGAACTTGCCCCCTCCTTGCCACCCTCATGGCCATCCTCCTTGAGCCCCACTCCTATCCAGATGGATGGTACCCAGGCTTCCGGCCTCCAGGCTTGCCCCTCCCCCCAGCCCACATGCCCCCTGGCAGCCAGAAGGCTCTTTCTAAGACCCACTGCCCCAGGGAGCACCCTTCTGGGCTCCTGCTGCCCCCCAGGAAGAAGTCAGAGTCCCCTGGGTTCACAAGACCCTGCCCATCGCTCTCTCACCCCTGCAGTCCCTCCTCCCTTGTGACCCCAAGTCTCATATCTAAGGGAAGCCTGGGTGCCCCGATGGTGCTTCACACAATTGGGAAATCATCCTTTGTGTAATTATCCGCTTGGGGACATCTCCCCCGGGCTGTGAGTTCCGTGAGGGCACAGATGGCAAAGGCCTCTCACCTGTGGTTTCCGGGGGCTGGCGCAGGCCTGGCACAGAGCCAGGGCTGAGTGGGGACGGAACAACTACCCGACTGGGCCAGCGCCGGCTGGGGCCTCTGCCTGGGGAGGACAGGGCCCCCACCACACTGGGGGAGGTGCAGGCCCCCACTACAGCTTCGGGGCTGGCCGACAGCCCAGCCGCCTCCTGTCACCGCGGCATCCAGACAAGGAGGAGGCCCACCCCCCTGCCCTGCCCCCCGCTGCTCTACCTGATGGAAGAAGTTGTAGAGCCTGGCCCGGAGGATGTAGACATCGGCATTGGTGGTGCCGCGCTTCACCTCCTCGGTGACGAGTGAGAGGCATTCACGATGCCGTTTGAGGGCCAGGAGACAGGCCATGCTGAGGGCGGAGGGCAAAGGTGCTCTGTCTGCCGGGTGAGAGGGGCAGGAAGGGGATGCCGGGGAGGCAAAGGCCAGCAAGGACAGCCAGGGCACTCACCATCGATAACGGAGGCAGAATTTCTCAGGCTGGAGCTCAGAGGCTTGAGAGAAGACGTTCAGGGCATCCAGAAAGGCGCATTGCTCGAAAAGGCACTGGCCCTGAGGACACAGAGGGCAGTCACTTCTGCTTGTGACCCCGGCCTAGAAGCACCCACGAGTTGAGGGATGGCCAGCATTGGGGTGGAATGACAAGGGACAGGGACAGAGCCCTTTAGATCTGGGAGAGACTTTAAGAGATAGAGACACAGATGGAGAGAGATCCAGAGCTGGGGAGACAGAAATGTACAGTCGACGACAGAGAGACGGCAATACACACAAAGGAACAAGGAAAAATAGAGAAAATCTGGGAGGTGGACCAGAACAGCAGATCTAAGAGTAACAGTCTCCCACCTGGACTAGGGCTCCAGGTGCCAAGCCCTGTATTAAGAACTCAAACTTAGGGAATTCCCTGGTGGTCCAGTGGTTAGCATTCGGCGCTTTCACTGCCGAGGATGTGGGTCAGGGAAGGAAGATCCTGCAAGCTGCCCAGGTGCAGCCAAAAAAAAAAAAAAAAAAAACAAAAAACCACCCAAAAAACAAAAAACCTGAACTTATCTCACTGGGACTAGCTAACATTCCCCTTTTAGATGAAAGAACTAAGGCTCAGAGAGGTGAAGTGACCTTTCCAAAGTCACACAGAAAGAGCAGGACTGGACTCAGGACCCCAACATTCTGGTTTTAAGAATGTTTCTTTTTCAGAATTTAATAATTATTGACATTAAAAACGAAGGCATTAAATTTGTCAAAATGGAAAAAAAATCAGGACTTTGTTGGGATTTTATGGTTTAATATCTTCTTTATTTTGCATTGCAAATGGGGGGCACTCTTACCTACTCCCTGACTTTGAGGGGCACCGTGCTTAGAGCCTGTGGACGGTAGGCCTGTGCAGCCCCATACAATAGCCACCTGCTTCCCGTGGCTATGTGATTTCAAATCAATTCAAATTAAATACAATGTCAAAATTAGTTCCTCAGTCACACTCGCCACACTTCAAGGGCTCAACAGTTCCATGTGGCTAGTGGCTACCAGATCGGACAGTGATCATTGTCACTATTGCAGAAAGTTCTACTGGACAAAGCTGCAAAACTGTACCCAGCCCTGGTGGTAAACCAACACGGGAGGTGGGAGAGATCATTAGCGGGGCAGCAGATGGGGACATAGACACAGGGACACGAAGGTCCCTAGGGAGTCAGGGCTGGTCTGAGGAACAGGGAAAGCCCCCAGAGCTGGAGGGAGAGTCAGCAGGCCGGGGTGTGAGGTGGGGCCTTGTGTGGGCCTGGGGCAGCCCCAGGCACCTTCAGGTAAAGCACCAAGGTGAGCCGCTCCAGGCAGTCCGTGTTCTCTGGCTGGGAGGCGTAGGCCTTTCGAAGGTTCTGGGCAGCCGAGGAAAAGTCGCAGAGCTGGATGTAGGCCTCGGCTCTCAAGGCATAGAATTCTACCTGTGGGAGAGGGGACCCAGGCTGCCGTTCCCCTCCCCACAATCCGCCCTGAGGCTTGACACTCAGCTACCACAGGGACTTGGTGGCCCTGAGAGAAGGGGCCAGGCAGGTGCGACAGTGAGGGGTGAGTGCGGGGCCAGCAACTGCCTGGGCCCACCCAGGCCGTCCCCCTCACCAGCTGGGAGTCCAGGTAGAGGCCGCGGGAGAAGAACAGCACGGCCACCTCCCAGTCTTCTTGCTCCAAGCACTGATGGCCTCGATGGTAGCTGCAGGGGCAGTGGGCGCAGGCAGAGGGGCTGGCCCTGACTTGGGACCAGTCCAGGGCATACAGCTGGGGCTTCGGGAACGGGTTGGGAGGAGGGGGACTTGGGTAGGGAGACAACAGGGGTAGACAGAGACCCAGGGAGAGGAGGCTGACATTCTTGGAGCTCATCCGGGCCAGCAGCCTTTTATCTGCTGAGGTGGAAGAGCCCTATTATACAGTTGAGCTCGCTGAAGCTCAGGGAGGGAGAGTAACTGGCCCAAGGCTGCACAGCATGTCAGTGGCTGTGCAGGGTAGGAACCTGGGACCCCATGGCAAGGTAATCACTCACTACTCCCTGACTTTGAGGGGCACCGTTAACCCTGCAGCCTTTGGTTTTATATCATCAAAGTTCCGGAACACCTGGCTGGTTCCAAAGTTGCGCTGTAGGGTCTCCTTTGGCACTGGAATCACCCATGGCTTTGGGATGTGCTGTGAGGGAGCCTGGTCAAGCCCCAGAGCATTCTGGAACCAAGAGACAGCAAGCTGGAGCAGGCCTCCGGAGACAGCCCCCACTCCACTTACACACTCTCCTCAGGTATTTTACAGGATGGAGGAGGGATGGAAATGAGGCCTGGTAAGAAGCTCAATCTGGGGTCTGGTGGCACTCCCACCCCTATTCCCCTAACCTCTCTCCAGTCCTGCCTCTGTCACCTATGGTCAAGGTCTCACGCTCACACTGGCCTCTGCTCTCCTCCTGGTCCCCCTCAGCTCCTACCTCCAGCTACTGACACCCAAAACCCTGCAGCTCAGGCCCTGCCCCAAGCCACAGGCCTTGGGGGTCCAGCAGCTTCTTGCATATCCTGTGGGACCCTCACACTCAGCAGGCCAAACTGAGCACCTCACCTGACTTCTGCCCCAGGTCTTCCCACAGCGGTGAGTCCACCTTCTCTGCCAACCACCCAAGCCAAAGATCTATGTCCCATCAGTCCTTAAGTCCTGTCTATCCCACTTCCTAAAGATCTCTTAAATCCCTCCTCTTCTCTCATCCTCTCATCTTGGCCAATGCCATCTCTGGCTATATGCCAGCTCCGGCCACCCCTCTGCCCTCCCCACCAGCCACAGGTCCTAAGACCTCTGTTCTCTGCACAAGCAGCCAGGGACTTTATTGAATCGCACAAATGATCTTGCCTCTCCCGTACTTAAAAACTTTCCTGTGAACCCAGACGTCGTCTCTTCTCCCCCGACCCTCTGCCTTTGCCTTAGCCTTCTCCCGCACCTCTCTGGACTCTGTCATGAGGCCCCTTCCAGGAGGACCTCCGGGCCTGGGCGGGCTCCCTCCCGGCCCTCACTTGCCTCCCGGCACCCACCCCTGATGTTGCTAGGCATCATCTCCAGGACGCCCACAGGCTCCGCCCCTCTAGTCACGCGCCCGGAATCCAAGGACTCCACTCCCTGGAATCCAATTTCAAACAGAGCCGGAAGGAGGTTAGCAAGTTTTTATCAGCTAGGGAGGCCGAGGTCTACAGCGGGGAAAAGACTTGCCGGGTTTCCAAAGCGAGGCAGGGCCACAGCGGGGGCCAGAATACGGCTCCCTCTTCCCAATCCGGAGGTCAAGCAAGAGCTCCGCGAGCCCCACGACAAACCCCTAGGACACGGTGACGCGGGCCCAGGGAAACTCGCGGGGGCGCCCCGCACCGCCACTTCCGCCCCGCACCGCCACTTCCGCCCCTCAGAAACATGGCGGCCGCGTGGCCCGCCCCGGATTGGACGCTAATGGCCGCCCCTGGATAGGTGGCGGCCGCAATTGGCCGAGGGCTGGCTGACGTCAGGGGGCGGGGTCTGGGCCATTAATTGGGGCGTCATGGGGCCGTTTGGCCTCTCTACGCGCAGGACTGTGGTTGAGTCGGGCCGTGAGCCGGTGCGTTTTGGAACCCCGGCCCCCGGGGAAGCGGTGGCTGGTGAGTAGAGTGAGGGACGGCAGCGTAGGGTAGCCATTGTCTCTGGGGCAAAGCCCCCGCCCCCCAGTTCCTTGTCATAGTTTTAGTATCAGAAATGGGTCCGATGCTCGGATGGGCTCCAAACTTCCAGGAATTCCGCTCCTGCACTGGGGTGCCCTGCCCGCCCACCCCGGGGGCGCCCGTTTCCACTCGGCCTTCTGGAGTCTCCGGGGTTTCTTGGGCTCCTCTTCGTACCCCTAACCCACTCTGGCCCAGTTTAACGTTTACCTTCCTCTGCTTTGGGTCCCGGAGGGCGCTGTGAGAAGGCAGATGGGGAGAGTTGTCGGGCCTCAGTTTCCCCGGTGTCGCCCGCAGGTGGCCGGCCTGGGGAACCCTGGACTGCCCGGCACGCGCGGCACAGCGTGGGCATGGCGGTGCTGGGGCATCTGGCGCGGCGGCTACGTGTGGCGGAGAGCTGGGCGCGCGACCGGCGCTGTGCCGCCGACCTCGCCCTGGCTTCGCTCGGGGATGCCCAGCTGGATGCCCCCACGGCGGCTCATGAATGTCAACGGGCGCAGCGTGGCCCGGGCCAGTGAGTTGAGGGCCCCAGGGGTGGGCCGCCCGGGAGGGCGCAGGGGCCAGCAAGGGAATTCTGGGCTGCGGCAGATCAGTTCACCTGGAGCTCCAGGTGCCTGTTGAGCTCCAGTTGCTGCCTGGCCTTGGGTGATTGTGAGAGCCTCAGTTTCTTTATACATGAAGTGGGGTTAATTGCGGCCCCTCCTCATGGGAGCCTTGAGTCGAGACAACCCCCCTGGGCAGATCAGCAGTAACCCGGGCCACCGTCTCCCTGTGCAAGCGGAGCTGTTTGGACTGGCTGCTGAGGAGGTCTGCCTGGTGCATGATGAGCTCCACAAGCCGCTGGGGAAACTGGCTCTGAAGTTGAAAGGAAGTGCCCGGTGAGGCCCTGAGCTGGTCAGGGTGGGGATAGGGAAGCCGGCCTCCCAGCTGGAGTGGGGTAGGGGTGCCGACCCCAGTCTCGGCAGGGGATGGGGTGAAGGGTGCTGACCCAAGGAAGCACTAACTGCTCCTCTCGTATCCCTTGAAGGGGCCACAATGGAGTCCGTTCCTGTATTAGCTGCCTTGACTCTAACATGAGTCCTGCACTGGGTCGGGTGGGCCGCCGCAGGGCCCCCGACACTCCTCACCAAAGCTGCCTGGGCCCCTCTGGCTCGCCCACAGGCAATGCCACGGCTGCGGGTGGGCATCGGGCGCCCGACACACCCGGACACAGTGCAGGGCTGCGTGCTGGGCCACTTCGCCCCTGCTGAGCAGGAGCTGCTGCCTCCATTGCTGAGCGCCACCGACCTGCTTCTGGACCACATCCGTGAGCAAAGCCAGAGGCCTTCGTCCGGCCCCTGACGCCAGTGGACTTGGCTGCTTGCCTGACTGTCGCGCCCACACACCCAGCCACGTCCACAGAGGTGCCACGCCAACCTGTGCTATCCGTTTTTTATATAACTCTTCTCTGGGCTGCCCCAGGCTGCCTGTGGCCGGAAGCGGGAACTGTGGCCGGAACAGTCCATTTTTGGGGTAGGAGGTTGGTCTTCTCTCTGTGTCCTACTTAGAAAGTAGGGAAACTTCAGGAAGACTAAACTTTTTGAACCTTTTTGGAGAACCGGAGGTATGGGTCTGTAAGAATAAAGATGCCAGCTTGGAAGCTGAGGCCTACTCGGGGGGTTCCCACCTCTCCCCTGCCGGCGGAGGAGGGGGCCACAGGGCCCAGCAAGCCCCCCTCCCAGGGGATGTGTGGGCATGTCTTAGCCCACTGAGGGCTTGCCACACCTTTCTTCAGCCCATTTAACAGATGAGGAAATGGAGGCTTAGAGAGGTCCAGCCACCTCCCCAGGGCCACACAGCTGCAGCGTGGCAGAGCCATGATCTGCACCCAGGGCTGGCTGCCATCCTGCTGTCCCCAGGGCCCCTGGCACCCTCACCTCAGGGCCGCTGTGAGCCCATAAGTTTCCCACACGGGTGGTACGTGAGAGCAGCCTGAGGTCCTCAGGGTTGGGTGGGATGTGGATCCGTCGAGGCGCCCGGCCCAGGTCCCCTAGCTGGTAGGGTGTGACACTGGACAGCCGCTGCAGCAGAGGCCCTGTCCTGAGTGGCTGGGTGCTGCACCGCCTGTGGGGAGAGGGCTGGTGTCATCACCTCCATTTCATAGATGAGGAAGCTGAGATTCAGACAGGCTCTGGGGAGCCAGGTTTCGGGCCCAGGCTCAGCTGAGGACAGCCCTTGGACAAGTCCCGTGGCTCCTTGCTCTGAGGTCACACAGGGTCACTCACTCACCGCTCCTTTGGTGGGCCCCAGGACTGGCTCTTCCGGCGGGGGGACACAGGCATCTGGGGGCTCAGGACCATGGCCGAGCTGAGCATGACCAGCAGGTGCTTCAGCATCTCCTTGCGCTGCAGCTGGAACACTACATCGAAGTCACCATCCTCCTCGTCGGGCTGCATCTGCTGGTAGGGGTGTGGGCGGGCCCACGGGGTCAGGCCCTTCATGGCCCCAGCACCCACCTCTGGGAAACTCCAACCGCGGTGCCTGTTTTCTCAGTGTTCCCTGGCTGTGGTGGGATACCCATTCTCCAAGTGGGAAGACTGAGACCCGAGGCCTTCCAGGGCCTCAGAGGACTCCATCCAGCTCCTTTGAGACCTCGAAGGGGTCTTTGAAGTGCAGAATCAGAAAAGGACAGACTTGCCAGCAATCTCACAGGGAATAGGCTGGGCGCCTGGCCTGGACATCTCCGATGGCCCCGTTATCTCCGAGCGGTTTCTGTCCTTGGCTCCATCCCCCGCCCCCCACTTTCCCCCACTTCCAGTTCACCTGCACAGTGTCCTGTAGGAAGGAGGCGGCCTGGGCCAGGGCTGCCTCCAGGCTCGCCCGAACCTTCTGCTCTTCGGCCAGCTCCTGCTGTAGCCGCTGCCCCTCGGCCTGCTGATGCTCCAGCTGCAGGTTCAGCTGTTCTCTCTGGCTCCTGGGACCGGGACCGGGACAGGTCAGCCTCCTCCCCGTTCTAGGGTGAAGGGCCCTGCCTTTTCTCTCCAGCCCACAGGGGCCCTCGGCCAGCCCTGGGCCTCAGCCTGTTTGACAGATGAAGCCTCAGGGCCCCTCTAGAGAGGGGGAGCCGCTGGCCCGTGTCACGTGGCCACAAAGGGCGGGGTTCCCAGCCGCTCCGCCCTCCTGCGGCCGCACCTCAGTGCTTGGTTGTCCTTCTGCAGCTGCATGAGGCTCTGCTCCAGCTGGCTCAGCAGGAGGTGCAGCTGCTTGGCCTCCGCCTTGCCCTGCTGCTGCTCGCGGCGCTTCTCCGTCAGCATGAGGATGACCTGTAGTGCGGGCAGGTGGCCATGCCCTGGGCCCGCCACAGGCCCTCAGCCAGCCCCGCCCCCCCGGCGAGGCCAGCCGGGGCCCTGGGAGCCCGGCGCCCTCTCTGGATAGCAGCTGGGTCCCCACGGTTGGGTTCCACTTCAGCCAGTTAGGGGGGCTTTAAGCCAAATACAAACCAGAGATGGGGCCAGAGCCCGCACAAGAAGGGCCCCACGGCCTCCCGGCTATACCTCCCTCGAGATTTGGCCCCTGGGGTCCACCCCTGAGGGGCTGTATTTGCCCCGAGGACAGGGCCCCTAGGGTGCCTTCCTGCTCTCCATGCCAAACACCCCATGAGGAGGGCCCGGAGGGCGCACCTTCTGGTGGCCTCTGCTATGCCTGGCCATGACCTTCTGGGAGTTCTCCAGCAGCTCCAGCTGTTTGCACAGGTTGTCCTGGTTGCCCCTGAGCCGCTCGTTCTCCCGCAGCAGCTGCATGCCTTGCCGGGATATCTTGGCCAGCTGCAGGGTCACGGTGGTGTTCTCCGTGATGGCCCGCTTGGTCGTGTCCCACATCTGGCTCGTGGCCACCTTGCGGAACTCAGTGGCCACCATGTTCACGCGCTGGATGATCTCCTTCTTCAGTCTAACAGG
>NC_041222.1:155029-164309 GCF_002837175.3 Physeter macrocephalus
ATAAAGAAGAAAATACCATGTGTTACTTGTATACTTGAAAAAAACCAAAAAGAAAAATCACTTGTAATCCTGCCAACCCAAAATGCATAATTAACATTTTAGTTTATTTCCTACTCGCTTTCCCCATGAACTTTTACCTAGCAAAGATCATGTGGCATATATAATTTCGTATCATGCTTTTTTTCCGTAAGAAAACTCATTTCTCCATGTTAATAAAAATGCTTCCTAGGATCTTAAATGCCTGCATAATAGTCCCTAGTTTGGTCAACAATTTTCCCAATCGCCATTTAGATTATTTCCCA
Organism: Physeter macrocephalus; assembly: GCF_002837175.3. Taxonomy (NCBI): domain Eukaryota; kingdom Metazoa; phylum Chordata; class Mammalia; order Artiodactyla; family Physeteridae; genus Physeter; species Physeter macrocephalus. The sequence continues at coordinate 155,332 of NC_041222.1, forward strand.
TGTTTCAGCGTGGTGAAAAACTGGGAACAAATATATCAAATAATAAGGCAGTGGTTAAGTCAATTAGGTTACATTTGTGCAATGGACACTATGTACCCGTTAGAAATAATGATGTGGAAAATAGCCACTCATTCACTCCATACCACTGTTTGCCAGTCACTGGACCCAGCACCAGGGATGAACAACAGCAGACATGGCACTGCTCCTTCGGAGCTTACACTCTAGTGACGGAAGCAGACCAAACAAAAGTGCAATCACGGCTTCTCACAAATGCTCTAAGGTAAATAAATAAGGGCCGTGGTAGAAAGGAAAAAACCCAGTGTGGAGAGCTACCCTTAAGAGGGTATCAGAAAAAAAAAGATGAAAAAAACCCAAGAAACAAAAAACAAACAAAAAAACAGGAAAAAAAAGAAAAAGGGGACTTCCCTGGCAGTGCAGAGGTTAGGACTCCAGGCTTCCACTGCAGGGGGCACAGGTTCAATCCCTGGTTGGGGAACTAAGATCCCACATGTGGTGGGCAAAAAAAAAAAGGGAGGGCGGGCTCAGGCACGGCCTCCCTGAGGAATACGCCAGGCATTCAAAGGCTGGGAGAGGGGCACGGGGAGGCACAAAGGCTCGAGGGGGAAAAAGGCAAGAGAGCTTGACAGCTTCTTGGAACTGAAGCCGGTAGAAGCTGAGGCTGGAGGCCAGATCACAGGGGACCTTGACGGGAGTACAATTTTATCTGAAGGGCACCGGAAAGCCACCGAGGGTAGGGACGTCATCTGATGTGCTGTTGAGATGAGATTGGACGGGGGCAAGAATTGAAGCAGGAGTACAGTCAGGACGCCTTCTCAAGGGCTCATCCATGGCTGGTGGCAGTGGACATGGCGAGAAGAGGGTGAATTTGATATCTACTTGGACGTATAGCCAACAGGGCTAGCTGCTGAATTGGGTGTGGGGGAAAAGTAAAGAAAGGAAACAGGTAACTCCTAGCTTTTTGGCTTAAACAAGAAATGGCTGTAGAGACACAAAAGATTTAGAGGGAGGAAAGAACTGATCTGTAGGAGAATACCCAACGTCCTTTTTTTGATTAAAGACTGAGACGGCTGGGCTTCCCTGGTGGCGCAGTGGTTGAGAGTCCGCCTGCCGATGCAGGGGACACGGGTTCGTGCCCCGATGCGGGAAGATCCCACATGCCGCGAAGCGGCTGGGCCCGTGAGCCATGGCCGCTGAGCCTGCGCGTCCGGAGCCTGTGCCCCGCAATGGGAGAGGCCACAACAGTGAGAGGTCCACGTACCACAAAAAAATAAAAAAAAATAAAAAAAATAAAATAAAAAGACTGAGACAGCTAAGAGACGTCCGAGGGGAGATACAGGGAGGGTAGCTGGAGCTTGAAAGACTGACCTTTAGCTACAGTTTAAAATCTGGGCATTATTACCACATAGAGGTGAGGTTGGAGAAGATCCCAAATGCTTGTAGGACCAGTAAGATGGGATGGAAACGTGGTCTTTATTGACAAGCATTCTTGTGAAACAATAAGGATGAAGCCAGTTTAAAATGGGTGATGAGGAAGACAGACTATCTCAACAACTTTTTCAAGAGGGTTTCCTATAAGGTAGCAGAGAAAAGTATAAAAGCTAGACGGTGTAGACAGAGAATGTGAAATCAAGGAAGGGTTTTTCTTTTTTTTTTTTGAAATGAAAGCTTTTCTTCAGTTATTTTTACTTAATACCAATTCTTTTTTAAAAATATTTATTTATTTATTTATTTTTATTATTATTATTTTTTTTTTGTGGTATGCGGGCCTTCCCCTGTTGTGGCCTCTCCCGTTGCGAAGCACAGGCTCCGGACGCACAGGCTCAGCGGCCACGGCTCACGGGCCCAGCCGCTCCGCGGCACGTGGGATCCTCCTGGACCGGGGCACAAACCCGTGTCCCCTGCATCGGCAGGCGGACTCTCAACCACTGCGCCACCAGGGAAGCCCCGAAAAAAATTTATTTATTTTTAATTTATTTATTTTTGGCTGTGTTGGGTCTTCGTTGCTGCGCACGGGCTTTCTCTAGTTGTGGCGAGCGGGGGCTACTCTTTGTTGCAGTGCGTTATTTTTAATTTATTTATTTTTGGCTGTGTTGGGTCTTCGTTGCTGCGCACGGGCTTTCTCTAGTTGTGGCGAGCGGGGGCTACTCTTTGTTGCGGTGCGTGGGCTTCTCACTGTGGTGGCTTCTCTTGTTGTGGAGCACAGGCTCTAGGCGCGTGGGCTTCAGTAGTTGTGGCTCGCGAGCTCAGTAGTTGTGGCTCGCGGGCTCAGTAGTTGTGGCTCGCGGGCTCCAGACCGCAGGCTCAGTAGCTGTGGTGCACAGGCTTAGTTGCTACAAGGCATGTGGGATCTTCCCAGACCAGGGCTCGAACCCATGTCCCTTGCATTGGCAGGCGGATTCTTAACCACTGTGCCACCAGGGAAGTCCTTTGTTTTTTTAAGATGTGAGAAATTAGACTTTTTTTTTTTTTGGCCACTTTGTGAGGCTTGTGGGATCTTTGTTCCCCAGCCAGGGATACAACCGGGGCTCTGGCAGTGAGAGCATGGAGTCCTAACCACTGGACCACTGGGGGATTCCCAATTACAGCATTAAAAAAAAATGGTATTGGCGATAAACCAAAAGAGAGGGGGAGACTGATGATGCAGGAGAGAGGACGGATCATTCAAAGACTGAGGTCCCTGAGGAGGAGGAAGGGGCTGGGGTCTGAGACACAGGAAGAGAGCCTGACCTGGGATAGGAGGCAGGGCACCAGGTCCACCCAGTGGGGAGAGGCAGGGGACCAATGGTGGGCTGAAAGAGTGGTGGCAGAGGGGAGGGGCTTCCTCATTAGAAACGAGGTCACTGGCTCAGAGTAGGGACAGTGGTGCTGTATATGGAAGGTTTGAAGAAAGACGGTATCACACATCTTCCCAAAGATTGGGAAAGTGGATATCCTTTTAGTTCCCTGACGTACAGGGATCGAACCTGCTTCCCTGCAGTGGAAGCAGTGTCTTAACCGAGGGATCACCAGGGAAGTCCCGAAAGGGGATTCCCTACAGAGATGTTTTAGCATTTCTCTACAGTTTTAAGGGCTAATTTGAGGTCCATGTCCATAAATTTAAAGTAAAACCAGGCAGCTCAGTTGTGTGATTTTCTTTTTTCTTCCCCAGTAATGTTTGATTGTCCAGGTGTACGCCAGAAAGGAAAGAAAAGTTGGTTTCAACTAGGGTTAGAGTTTCCCCAGGTGAATAGAACAGAGGGAGAAAATATTCAAAATACATAGCTCTGGGAAAAAGGTATGCTACAACTATTTTTTAAAGGATAGGGCTTCCCTGGTGGCGCAGTGGTTAAGAATCTGCCTGCCAATGCAGGGGACACGGGTTCGAGCCCTGGTCCGGGAAGATCCCACATGCCACGGAGCAACTAAGCTGGTGCGCCACGACTACTGAGCCTGTGCTCTAGAGCCCGTGAGCCACAACTACTGAGCTCGCATGCCACAACTACTGAAGCCCACGCACCTAGGGCCTGTGCTCCGCAACAAGAGAAGCCACCACAATGAGAAGCCCATGCACTGCAACGAAGAGTAGCCCCCGCTTGCCACAACTAGAGAAAAGCCCTCGCGCAGCAATGAAGACCCAACACAGCCAAAAATAAATAAATAAATAAATAATTTTTTTAAAAAGGATATATGCATAGGAAAAAGTAGCAAATTTTAATCAAAATGATATTTTTGTGTGGTAAGATTATGATCAATCTTTTAAGTGCCAATTTGTGCCTTCCTATGTCCTCCCAAGCTTTTTACATTGAGCATGTATTAGGTATTATAATAGGAAAAATGCTCTGAAAGTAATGTGTCAGTGAACATCTTTGTGCCCAGGGCTTTTCTTTGCGCAAATTATTCTGTTAGGAGAGCTTTCTGGGTATGGAATGAATAGGTAAAGAGTATAAATATGCTGGGCTCTTGATAAATTCTGCTGAATTATTTTCCAAAAACACAATTTACACCCCCATCAGTACTCTGAGTGGCTCTCCAAAATAACATACTAACTGATAAAAAAATACCTTGAGGTTTGTTTGCTAACATGACAGCGGAAAAATGGTATATTTCACTGTCTTTTTTGTATTACCGAGGATGAACGTGTTCCTTTTTTTTTGCCACTACACACAATTAATTTAAATTCACTGACTTTAAATTCAACTCACCTTTTGATAGGGGAAGACAGAGATATAATCAGAAAATCAAAGCAAGGATCACAAGTCCTAAAGACTGGGAATACTGCTGCAGGTGCAAGCCTTCCTGCCTAGTGATTCCTGTTCCAAAATTCTCAGGGCCTGTATTTGCTGTGGGCGTTGCTGTCAGCCAATTACAATCCTGCCCTACATTTTTCTAATCCAATACCGAAAAGGAAACAAGGATTAGAGCCCATTTTAGCATTAAGAATCAAGTAGGTTGGGCTACTTCCTCACAAATAAGCCCTGACAATCACATTTCAACTCCCTTATAAGTCCTCTTTGTGTGGAGAGAAACAATAAAGCCTTCTGAGGCTGATGCAGCCAGAGGATCTTATTTCTGCATTCCAAACCATGTATATCTACAGCCAAAATGTCCGATCCACCACCACCTAGCCTGTGTATATGGGGCAGCTTCAGCTTCTCCATAATCGTGAGGACCATAGCCCTGGTGGACTCTGCTTCCCTCATGGCCAAAAGGCAAGAAAGCAGATTCCTTCTCAACCACATCCTGGGTAACTCCCAAACTCAACAAATCCCTCCCAAGTCCTGAGAAACACAGCAGGTGGTCTAGATTATCTGGGACGCCTTCAGATGCACCCAGTATACCAACTGGAGTCCCAAAGCGCAGGCTCTAGGGATAGCTGCAAACCCCTCCCCCGCCCCCCGCCCTCCCGGGGAGCCCTACCCTTACCGCCCTGGCAGCCATGGCTGCCCTCGGCAGTGACACATGTCAGGGAACCTAAGCCCATGGCACACCAAAACATCTGAAATAGCATGACTAATACTAGATGGGCTGGAAGCTTGGGAGAAGTGGGAGCATCACCAAAGTCCTCAAAACCACAGGGGATTCCAATATCCTGTGCTCTGAAGTCCCAGGGCTCCATGCTGCCCTGACACACGCACCAGGAGTCTAGTGCCCAGACACCGGAAGGAGAAGTGCCTCGACTCTGCTGAGGGATTTAAGGGAGTGTAAACTCAGGCCACAACTGCCCTCCTCTTTGACTGAAATTCCCTTCCACAGTACAGGGAATTTCTAGTTATTCCAGCTCAAGAGCGGCAGTTCTTCTGAAAGGCACCCTCTTAAATAAACCCCATTTGTGTGAGGGTATGAGGCTAGTTACTCAGGCAAAGGTCACTCCCACCCTCAAGATTAAGAAAAAAATGCCAAGGGAAGCACTAAAGTTAGATAGACCAGGGAAAATCCAGGTTCAGGCATTTGTTAGCTGTGGACCTTGAGCAAGTGTAAAACATTTTAGGCTTCAGTTTTCTCATCTGCAAAATAAAAATTATAATACTTTAATGACCAGTTGTGAAGATTAACGAGACAATATGCCTGGTAAGGTGTCTGGCACATACGAGGCACTAAATAAAAGGCACCCATTGTGATGTCACTATAAAAATATGTTATTCATACAGACAAGGAAATAAGAAAATTACAACACATCACTTCCACCAATCAAGATTTTTAATATAATGTAAAAATCCTATTAAAAAGAAATACATATTTAAAATACAGTTTTAAAATAATCACAAAAATATTTAGATATCAAACTCTACGGGTATTTAACCAAAAACTTCTAAACTTCTCTGACCCACAATAAACATGTGAATACTCTTTGGAATAACGGCACCAATGCGCCAATGTATATAAGTCTTAAGTGTAAATATAAAATTGAACAGAAGAACCCTTATACCACTTCTGAGGAGACAGAGAGTGACCTCTGTTTATCTAAGAAGAGATGCATTAATGCTGAAGCACAAGTCGGAGCCCCCAGAAAGTAAGATATTTCATGTCACAACACAGACAACAGGACTGTATTTTTAAGTTGCTATTACTTAACATCGTTCTGAGAATTCACTTAGACCAGAAAAGAACACGAGGTATAATACTGGTAAGAAGGATGCAGAGTTATCTGCCTGCAGAAATCATGGGAATCAACTGAAAAACTATTAGAAACATTAAAACCTTTAGTCGGGTGGCAGATACAAAATAAACACATACAAACCAAGAGGACTTTCACATGGCAACAGTAACCAGACTCCAGGAAGGCAGCTCCACTGTTTCCCAGTGCATACGGGGCTGGGAATCCACGCCCCGTCGATTCTACTCTACACGCTGCTGGTAATTCTGCTCTGAAGCAACAGCAAGCCTGTTCCTCTTTCCCTGACGGCAATTCAGATATCTGAGGACGGCAACCAAGCCTCTTTGAATGTCTTGCTCTGGGCTGAAGATCCTCCTTGCTACTAAACAAATGCATCTCCCTAGGTGGAATAAGTAAAGGCTACACAAAACAGGAGGAAACGGTTCAAATACTTGAAAACAAGCCTTCCCAGTACTCTCAAGATCCTTCCCTTAGAAAGACCCATGTACACAGAAACTACCAGCAACTAACTACGAACCACTTTAATTTTTTGCCTTATGATGTTTTTAATAATACAGAAGTAGCACATTCTTGTTGAAAAATTAACAATAGAGAGCTGTATAGTTACAAAGTGAAATTTCCCTCCTTACCCCCACTCTTGAGGGGAAACAACCCCTCAGGGTTTAGGGGGCAGCCTTCCAGATCCTTTTCCATGCACATACAGGCAAGCGTGGGATTGTAAACGCATAAACCCATGGCTCCTTGGCAGAGGCCTGGGGAAGTAAAATAACTTTCAATGATTCTACTTCTTTGGTGCTTAAAACATTGGAAAGAACTTTAGAGACCATCTCAGGCCAGAGTCTAGGTCCCTCATTTTCGGATTGAGATGCTCCTGGAAAACACAGCCATCTGGAGTGGGCAAGGCCACCAACTGGTCACTCCAGAGTGAGCAAAAATAGGTCTCTGGATCCCCATCCAAACGCTCTTCTCACTACACATACTGTCTCTCAGACACCAGCAGGGACTGGACTCTGCACTTGAACCTGGGTGTGCTTTTCTTTGTTATACTGCAACGATCACCTTGACCAAGTAAAGCAAAATAACTCTGATGGGTTTTGGCGCCAGATGGTTAAGGTTCAAATCCCTGCTCCTCCACTTACTAGCTGTGACTTTGGACAAGTTATTAAATCTGTGTCACAGTTTCCCCATCTATAAAATGGGCATGGCCACACATGCCTCATAGAGTTACTGTGAGGATTAAATGATTTAATGTGTGTAAAGCACTTAGTTCAGTCTTAGAATGGTACTTAGCACTGTTGGCTACCACCAGCGCCATCGGCATCTATTTTAAAGGTATCTGACCTTCCTAATAAGGGAGAACCCATGATTTCTAATTGGTTTCCTATTGCTCCTCCATGGAGTTTGTGATGTGTCTCCCGTTCTCCCGTTTGTTTCTCTCCATTCAACAATGATGACTTATTGAACACCTGCTATGTGCCAGACATCCTTCCAGGCATTGGAAAGACCACAATGAACAAGCTAAACAAGATTCCTGCCCTTAAGGTGTCTATACCTGATGTGGAGGGGAGAGACAGCCAATACACACAGGAGACAAAGAAGATCATTCTGGAGAGTGATAAGTGCTCAGAGGAAATTTTAAAGGTTAATGAACTAGAATGTGGCGGGGGTATGGGAGAAGGTCCTCTGAGGAGGTGATGAGGAGGAACTAACCCAGTGAAGATCTGGGGGGAGAGTTCTCCAGGCATAGGAAGAGCAGGTGCGAAGTCCCCAAGTCAGGATCAAGGATGGGGCAGTCTAGGAACAGAGAGACTCAGCAAGCTCAGAAGAGGAGAGAGTGGCCCAGGCTGGTCTTTAAGGTAGCAACAACTGGCTGAGGACTCCACAAGTCACCCACTGTATTCGGTTCCTTGAACACTAAGCCTCATTCATTCACCTTCAAACATGACGACTCCCTCCCCCGCTCCCTGCACCCCGCCTCCCTGCACCCACCCTCCTGTCCCGTCTCTGGCATCTGGCATAAAATAATGATTCAGCAAATGCCCGCAGGATGAATGAACCCCCTGAGTGGCACAGCTAAGCAGTGCTTGCTGGTAGTGAAACAGACAGTTCTGTTCAAGGCTGAGTGAGGTGACCCCACCCGGGAGCTCTCCTCAACCTCCCACACCCCCCTCCTGGGGCCACCACTCTCCTGACACCCACCCCCCAAGATTCAGAACCCCCAGTTCAGAAGTCTCAGAGACTCTTTCACAGGGATTGCTGGGGAGAGAGCTCTCTCTATTCTTGAGGAACATGACAGGTAAACTATGGCTATTCTGGCCAGTCCAAGTTCACAAGCCAGAAGGATCTAGAAATGTTTTCCCCTTAACTCTGCTTATTCAAATTCAGTGAGGAGTGTGGTATTATGTGAAGGTACAGATACACATGCTCATATCCAAAGTTTCTGCTATCCTAGCATTTCTCTATATACTAATTTTTAACCAGTGTCTGAGATACCAAGAGCCTTAGCCAAAATACTTTTAAAAGCTCTTATTAAAGAAAAAACTCAATCAATAATTTAGTCCCAATAAAGAAAAAGTACCCCCATACAGTAATTCAAGACTTACTATATAGGGCTTCCCTGGTGGCGCAGTGGTTGAGAGTCCGCCTGCCGATGCAGGGGACACGGGTTCGTGCCCCGGTCTGGGAAGATCCCACATGCTGCGGAGCGGCTGGGCCCGTGAGCCATGGCCGCTGAGCCTGTGCGTCCGGAGCCTGTGCTCCGCAACAGGAGAGGGCACAACAGTGAGAGGCCCGCGTACCAAAACAACAACAACAACAACAAAAAACCCAAACATTTGGGCTTCCCTGGTGGCGCAGTGGTTGA
>NC_041222.1:164603-176913 GCF_002837175.3 Physeter macrocephalus
GAGCCTGCCCCCCACAACAGGAGAGGCCACAACAGTGAGAGGCCCGCATACCGCAAAAAAAAAAAAAAAAAAAAAAAAAAGACTTACTATATGGAATACATTGTCCTATACATTTTCCATGTATCCTCTCATTTAAAGCTCACAGCAACCCTCAAGAGATTAATATTATAATCACTCCCATCTTACAAAGGAGGAAACTGAGGCCCAGAGAAGTGAAGTGTCTAGCAATTGCACAATAAAATGCCCATAACCACATGAAGTCTATGGAGTACATTAAAAAATATATATAAATCAATTTATTGATCTCCAAGAACTTGCAGTCCTGTTTGGGAAAGCAGACATTACTCCTGAAGCATAAAAGTCATCAGACCACTCACGCAGTGCTGGTGGGAATGTAAAATGGTGCAGTCACTTTGGGAAAAAGTCTGACAATTCCTCAAACAGCTAAATGAAGAACTACCGTATGATTCAGCAATTCCACTGCTAGGTATAAGCCCAAGAGAAATGACAACACAGGTCTACATGAAAACTTAGACACGAATGTTTATAGCAGCATTATTCATAATAGCCAAAACGTAGAAACAACCCAAATGTCGATCAACCTGATGAATAAATAAATGTGGAATATTCAGACAATGCAATATTAGCCATAAAAAGGAATGAAGTACTGAGACATGTAACAACATGGATGAATCCTTAAAATGCTGTCAAAGAAGCCAGTCACCAAGGACCACAGATTGTGTGATTCCAATTACATGAAATGTCCAGAATATGCAAATCTATAGAAGTAGAAAGTAGGTTAGGGGACTTCCCTGGTGGTGCAGTGGATAAAACTCCACTCCCAATGCAGGGAACATGGGTTCAATCCCTGGTCTGGGAAGATCCCAAGTGCTGTAGAGCAACTAAGCCCGTGTGCCACAACTCCTGAGCCTGTGCTCTAGAGCCCGTGAGCCGCAACTACTGAGCCCATGCACCACAACTACTGAAGCCCGTGTTCCTAGAGCCCGTGCTCCGCAAGGAGAAGCCACCGCAATGAGAAGCCCGCGCACTGCAACGAAGAGTAGTCCCCGCTTGCCACAACTAGAGAAAGCCCATGCGCAGCAGCAAAGACCCAATGCAGCCAATAAGGAAATAAGTAAATAAATAAATAAAAATAAAGTAGATTAGATTAGGGGACTTCCCTGGTGGTGCAGTGGATAAGACTCTGTGCTCCCAATGCAGGGGGCCCGGATTCGATCCCTGGCCCCAACGAGCCCATGTGCTACAACTTAGACCCAGTACAACCAAATAAATAAATAAATATTTTTTTTAAAAAAAGAGTTCACAGGCTTCCCTGGTGGCGCAGTGGTTGAGAGTCCGCCTGCTGATGCAGGGGACGCGGGTTCGTGCCCCGGTCCAGGAAGATCCCACATGCCGCGGAGCGGCTGGGTCCGTGAGCCATGGCCGCTGAGCCTGTGCGTCCGGAGCCTGTGCTCCGCAACAGGAGAGGCCGCAACAGCGAGAGGCTCGCGTATCGCAAAAAAAAAAAAAAAAAAAAAAAGAGTTCACATGCCACAACTAAGGAGCTGGTGAGCCACAACTAAGGAGCCCACCTGCTGCGACTATGACCTGGTGCAACTAAACATAAATAAATATTTTTAAAAAGGAGGGGCATTAGCGGTTGCCTAAGCTGGGGTATGGGGGAGTTGGGAGTGATGTCTAAGGAGTTTGGAGTTTCTTTTTGGGGTAATGAAAGTGTTCAAAACTGGATTGTGATGATGGATGCACAATTCTGTGAATATACTAAAAGCCACTGAATTGTACACTTTAAATCACTGAATGGTATAATGTATGGATTATATCTCAAGGAAGCTGTTTTTAAAAAGTCATCAGAGAATTTTATATGAAAACTTGTAACTCAAATAACGAATGCACTTTTGCTTAGTATGGAACTGTTCCATAGCGTCTTCATCTGAAGACAGGTACTCTGGCTTACCCCTATAAAATATGTTATCTAAAATTATAGCTTAATATAGTTTTGTATCTAAACTGTATTTTGCAAAAGTGAGAGAGACCAAAATAGAGACCTCAAATTGTCATGCACAGGGCAAGAACAGGATACCACTCCCTATAAACTGCTGAATGACAACTGCTTAATCTGAGAATGTTTCCAATGAAGTTTGCTTTTGCGGGGGGCAGGAAAGGGAGAGAAGGGAGGAGGTCACAAGCGTTAGAATGCGTGGAGATGGGTAAACGATGGCTTGGTTGCGTTGCCCTGGTGAGCACACCCAGACTTTGCGTAAGATGCAAATGTCCAAAACTTGGACTGCTGCCAACATCTGAGGGGAGTATGTGATGATAAATGCCTGCTATCTGAGAAACCAAAACTTAACCTCAGACCCATAAAGATGCTGGACAGTGTTACAGGAATGACAATTCACTTTCTCTTTCATGGGAAATCCTCATTTTTTATCTTCCTTTCTCCCTCTTTCATAAGATTTATAGTTAAAAGGTTAAGAAGCTAGAAGCTCTCTAAAACAAAGCCTCCTGGACCTTGGAACTTTGATTAGTAAAAAGAAAATCTCAACCTGGGGACCAAAAGAGGTTAGAAATAGGAGTTTCCGGTTGTACTTTAGATGCAACAGTCACTTCCCCTCAGCTCCAAAAGAGCTATTTTCTTCTTCCTAAGATTGCCTACAACATGGATAAAAGGAGCTGTGAAGTTACCAAATATACACAAATAGAAAAATCAATCAAAAATGGGATCCAAAACAATTCATCTCTTCTTCAAATCAATAGCTTATAATAGTAAATACTATTTGGTTATATTAATATTTTGAAACAAAAAGACCAAAGACAGAAAAAAATGGTGAAGTGGCAATTAATCTTCCAGGACAGAAAGCACCGTTTCTCATAAGCATTGTTGAATAAGACTTTTTTTTTTTAAAGAAAAGAGTCTAGAACGAGGGCCATTTTTGTACAAGATAGTGATAAGCATGCAGTTATTTGAGAAGCATTTTACATTTGAGAAACAGAGAGGGAGACAGAAAGAGAGAGAGAGAAAAAGAAAACACACTGCCCTCATGCATTACCAACAGCAGCCGACCTCATCTGTTAATATTCCTTTTCAGCTGCCAGCTTGTACCTGTTTCTCTGCAAAAATCTTGTCCTCTTCCTATATAGACTCCATGACGACTGCAGTAATTCCTCCTTGAACTGCAGAAATGGAGAATAGGTATCTATCTAGATCCTAGGAGGAACCCAAGATGTGGCCAGTATCTTAAAATGGTACATGAAGCATTGAATGGCTCCAAATCATATTTCTTGACTTAAATGGGAGTTTCCCTAAGGACTAAAGGGTTAGGGAAAATACACTTTGGAAAAAAAGGGAAAAGAGTGTTTCATATAATTCCAGAAACCCAGAGCAGACAAAACATGGTCTAGTCTAGTGGTTCTCAAAGGAGAGTGATTTTGCCCACACCCCCAACCCCTGTCGGGGACAATCAGCAACGTCTGAAGGCGTTTTTGATTGTCATGATTGGAGGGTGCTATGGGCATCTAGTGGGGAGATGCCAGGCATGCTGCTAAACATCCTACAACGTACAGGCTCATACAGCCCAAGATGTTAATAGTGTTGAGGCTGAGAAACCCTGATCTAGTCCATTTTATAAAGAAACTGAACCTCAGACAGATCAAGTAACTTGTCCACGGGAGCGGTGGTAGAAATCACCTTACTTCCAAGGTCCAAGATTCTGACCAGCCCAATCTGTTCTGCTCTAGGATTTAACTTGCTACACGTCTTCAGGTCTCAGATATTTAAAAATGTGTAATCTCACACAGCATGACAAGGCCACAAGCTCAAGCCCCCTCTGGAAGCGTCAATGCAGCCATTCAATAGGTGTCCAACTGACATAAGACAAAAGCCTCAGGGAAGCTTCCAGAAGGCAGGAAGTACTCCCCACACCCAAACGGCCCAACACACACAAAGGTCTAATTTCAGGAGGGCTGCTACCTTTTCCCAAATCCAGGGAACTGGTTACAATAAGATGTCAGGAAAAGAAAACATCCTGTTGGGATTTGGGCTCAGATCAAGCACAGGAAGAGGGTGGAGCCCCAAAGAGAAGAAACATTGAAAATCCAGAAGAAATGGCTGAGTTTGTGCAAATTTTCACCAAATATACAGACTGAGTGATCTTCTCAAGTCAGCCTTCCATACTCTAGAGAACAGATTTTGCTTTTTATGTTTTCAAATTGGCTTATTAGTTCTGCAATCCCATTATTTTTTGTTTTCCGTTGCCTTGGCTGGGCTAGCCCACTTTCCACTTCGTTCTGTTATTTCACATTACGTCCCATTTGAACTCTTGGTTCATCATTTTTTTTTTTTTTTTTTTTTTTTTTTTTTTGCGGTACGCGGGCCTCTCGCTGCTGTGGCCTCTCCCGTTGCGGAGGTTGCGGCCTCTCCCGTTGCGGAGCACAGGCTCCGGACGCGCAGGCTCGTTGGCCATGGCCCACGGGCCCAGCCGCTCCGCGGCACGTGGGATCTTCCCGGACCGGGGCACGAACCCGCGTCCCCTGCATCGGCAGGCAGACTCTCAACCCCTGCGCCACCAAGGAAGCCCTTGGTTCATCATTTTTATGTTTGAGAGTGATTTGAATTGTTTTCCCTGTACCTGTCTTCTTCCAGAATAAATCCTTTACCTGAGCCTTTATGCCATGCTTCTGTCATTTTTCCATATCAAATGTTTACAAAGTTCCTGTGCAGAGTTTCTTTTTCCTGCTTTAATCACCAGACCGGAGGCAATTCTCTCCGGCCGTCTATTTGTATCAAAATGCATAGATGGGCTATTGCCCTCTCCTCATTTACCTAGGCATTATTTGAACACCGCCCTCAGAATATGAGTTGGTTCTGTGTTGGGACAGTGGCCTTTGCCCAGACTTCCGCTAGGGGATGGGTACGGGAGAGCTGACTGGTGAAATCTGTCTCTCCAAACTGCATGATTTAGCAAAAAGTTCTGGGCCAAAGACCACTCCACTGAGGGTGTATAATGGAATCTAGGAGGGGATACCCAGTATCAGAAACAATGACCCTGGGCTTCACTTGATTTCCTGCTTCAGAGTGAACTAATGAGCTAATTCAGCATGAAATTCCTGGATTTGGGAGGTCCCAAAAATTTTTTAACCTGCCTCTGTCTAATCAGGCTTTTGTTTGCTGCCAAGACGATGAGCCCTAGGGCTCTAGCAGACTGTTTCCATTCTCCTTTCAGCAAGCAAGCGAGAAAAGAGTGGCCCCCAAAGCCTGTTGTTTTGCTATAAGAAACTAGGCAAACTAGGGTGTGGTGGTCCCCAGCCTTTGGCTGGTGGCCACTCCCCCGCAGCCCCCACCACCACCCCCCACCCCCCCCACCACCACCCCACCCCCGTCTTCTTGGAATGCAGTTCTTACAAAAGATAAAGTCTTGGTTTTAAATGCTGAGTCTTATTTTCTACAACTGATGTGTGGTAACTGACTCAGCAGGCCTGGGAAAGTTGAATCCATCTGAAGCGGAACCCTAAGCCGGCAGCAGGGAACACTGAAAACCCATTAAGTGTACATGGTAGAATCCTCAACAGTTTCAGAAGCTGGCAGTGCCAGGTACCTCTGGAACTTAAAAGAGTGGGAGAAGGGATAAGGCATGTTGGTAGAAAGGGACTTAAGAAGCAGGTACATCTGGATCCCCTCTCCCACTTCCCAACACTGGGTGAATGTCCTCCCAACACAGAAGAACACTGAAAGTGTCCTCCTCAGAGAGTGTAGCGTGTACAGGACCCCTGGACTGGGCACGGGAGTCCAGTCCGGGACTGTGAATCTCACCTTGAAAACAGAGGGACACATGGCTATATGTATGGATTGTTCAGAACTACCCTCCATCCCTTGGCCCTTTTCTTCCTTCCACTCAGACCCCAGAATTCTGGCAGCCAGACCTTTACCTCCAAGGAGAAAGAGACTTCTCTGGGGAATGGAGCCCAAGAAGAAAAACCCCAAAGATACTGACCTTGGGGATTCCCCAACAAACAGCCCACCCAGATCAGGCCCATCCACAAGGTTGGAGCTCCCAATCCGTATCTACATCTCTCATTTTTAGTCCAGCAGCGAGTCAGGGTTTGCTATACATCTGAGAAAGTTCCTATACGGGAAATAGAGACCAAAACAAATGAAACAACAACAAAAAAGCATGGAGGAAACAGACTATACAGAGTTTTGTTTTGTCTTTTTAAAGATAGAGACATAAAAGAAGATACCACATCCATGAAACAAGAATAGAGAGCTATAAAAAAGAAAATTTCAGAGAGCTATTATAAAATTTTAAAGAACATGACAGCAGAAATTTTAAATTAAATAGGAGGGTAAGGCAAGAAATAACAAGTATTGGCAAGGATGTGGAGAAAAGGAAACCCTAATACAAATTTGATGGGAGTGTAAATCAGTGCAGGCACTATGGAAAGCAGTATGGAGAATCCTCAAAATATTTTTAACATTAGACGTTAATTTAATATTTAATTAGTTTATAAATTAATATTTAATATTAAGAATACAACTACTATATGATCCAGCTACTCCACTTCTGGGTATTTTTTTTTTTAATATTTCAAAAGTATTTATTCTTGGGAGTCTACTGCTAAGTAACATTGAATTCTCTTCTATGGAATATTTTGATATATTTATATTTTTCAGTTAAATATAAACCTTAATTTTTGTTTCAAGTTCCTTGACACTTTATAAGAATCGCCTCTCCTCCAATTTCTTTTTTTTTTGACGTTTGAGAAGCTCTATAATAGTGAAATGATGGTTTTTAAAATTTGCATAAGTCATATCCATTCATGGCTCATGTTTTCCTTAATATACATTCAATGTTAGCATCAAACGAACGCAATAAAAACTCATTAATCCAAGTCCCATTCATTTTAAAGCCAATCCCCACTAATGACCTCTTATTTCTTCTTCTGTTTCTTTTCTCTCACCTATAATTCCTTTTTTTTTTGAATTTTTGAATTTTATTTTATTTATTTATTTATACAGCAAGTTCTTATTAGTTATCCATTTTATACATATTAGTGTATACAGGTCAATCCCAGTCTCCCAATTCATCACACCAGCACCCCCCACCACCACTTTCCCCCCTTGGTGTCCATATGTTTATATTATATGATCCAGCTATTCCACTTCTGGGTATTTAACCAAAGAATACAAAAACGCTAATTCGAAAAGATATATGCACCCCCAATTTCAATAACAGCATTATTTACAATAGCCAAGATATGGAAACAACCTAAGTGTCCACTCTATTAACAGATGAATGGATAAAGAAGATGTGGTTAATCAACTATACTCCAATAAAAGCTAATTTAAAAAAGTAAAATTAGGAATCTGCCTGCCAACGCAGGGGACACAGGTTCGATCCCTGGTCTGGGAAGATCCCACATGCCACGGAGCAGCTAAGCCCGTGTGCCACAACTACTGAGCCCATGTGCCACAGCTACTGAGCCCACGCGCCACAACTACTGAAGCCCACGCACCCTAGGGCCCACACGCCACAACTACTGAGCCCACGCGCTGCAACTACTGAAGGCTGTGCGCTCTAGGGCCCACGTGCCTCGACTACTGAGCCTGCGTGCTGCAACTACTGAAGCCCACACACCTAGAGCCTGTGCTCCGCAACAAGAGAAGCCACTGCAATGAGAAGCCTGCACACCGCAAGGAAGAGTAGCCCCAACTGGCCGCAACTAGAGAAAGCCTGCGCGCAGCAATGAAGACCCAACGCAGCCAAAAAATAAATAAATAAATAAAGAACAAAAACAAACAGAAAAGGAAGATGTGGTATATATATATATATATATATACACAATGGAATACTATTGAACCATAACGAAAGATGAAATCTTGCCATTTGTGACAACATGGATGAACCTTGAGGTTATTATGCTAAGTAAACTAAGTTAGATGGAAAAAGACAAATACTGTATGACTTCACTCATAGAAGGAATATAAAAAACAAACAAAATAAATGAACAAACCAAACCAAACAAAAACAAACATGTAGATACAGAGAACAGAGTAGTGGTTAGCAGAGGGGAAGGGGTGGGAGGGAGGAGGGCAAAATGGGCAAAGAGGATCAACTGTAGGGTAACAGATGGAAACTAAATTTTTTTTTTTTTTTTTTTAATTTTTGGCTGCATTGGGTCTTCATTACTGCGCGAGGGCTTTCTCTAGTTGTGGCGATCGGGAGCTCCTCTTCGTTGTGGTGCGCAGGCTTCTCATTGCGGTGGCTTCTCTTGTTGTGGAGCACAGGCTCTAGGCATGCAGGCTTCAACAGTTGTGGCACGTGGGCTCAGTAGTTGTGGCTCACAGGCTCTAGAGCACAGGCTTAGTAGTTGTGGCACACAGGCTTAGTTGCTCCACAGCATGTGGGATCTTCCCGGACCAGGGATGGAACCCATGTCCTCTGCATTGGCAGGAGGATTCTTAACCCCTGTGCCACCAGGGAAGCCCCAAAACTAAATTTTTGGTGGTGAGCACGCTGTGGGGTACACAGAGGTAGAAACATAGTGTTGTACACATGAAACTTATATAATGCTATAAACCAATGTTACCTCAACAAAAAATTAATTTAAAAAAATTCAAGGGCGAAAAAGAGGGAGGCAACAGGACAGACATCTGGGTTGACAGGTCGTTTGTTCACCAAAGGAGCAGGAGAGAGGTTTATCAATTTTGGAAATGTTGGTTGAAAAAATAAACAAAAATGTATAAAATTAAATTAAATAGAAGGGTTGGAAGATAAAGGTGAGGAAATCTCCTGGAAAACACAGCAAAGAGCCAAAGAGAGAAATAACTGAAGAGAAAAGATAAGAAAACCAGAGGACCAGTCCAAGAGGTTCAACATCTGAATATAGTAGGAATTCCACCAAGAGAAAACTGAGGAGAAGAAATCATTGTGAAATTATTTAAGAAATGTTCCCAGAAGTAAACAGCATAAGTTGCTAAACTGAAGGGGCCCAGTGAATATCCAGCAAACTGTGGCCCATGGGCTAAATTCAGCCTGCCGCCTGTTTCTGTACAGACCTTTACACTTTTAAAGGGGTGGGAAAAAAGAAGAAGTGGCAGAGATCATATACGAACCACAAAAACTGAAGTATTTAAACACATGGCCCTTTATAGAAAATGTTTCCTGAACCTGGGCTTGCACAATGGATAAGAACAGACAAATACCAAGGCAAATTACCATGAAAGTACAGAACACTGGGGACAGAGTGAAAGTTTCAGAGGGGACGACATGGGATATGTACAAAAGATCAGGAATCCAATGGCTTCAAAAACTTCTCAAAGGCAACACTGGAAATTAAGATGACAGTAGAGCCATGTCTTCAAAATTCTAAACACAAACAATTTCCAATGTAGAATTCTACACTCCTCCAAACCATCAATGAAATATGAGGGTAAAATAGATATTTTCAGACATGCAAGGTCTCAATAAAACTACCTCCCTTTTCTCAGAAGCTCCTGGGAGATGAGCTCCACCAAAACAGGAGAGAGTAAACCAAGAAAGGAAGACACAAAATACAAGAGACAGGACAATTCAAAACAAGAGAGGTGAGAAAAATCCCAGGAGGATGGTGAATGGAAGTCCAGGGTACTGGGGATGCACTAGAGGAAGACTGCCAGTCTCTGCAGGAACGCGGCTTTATTTTTACCACATGGTTACCATGTCCAGGGCTCTTTATTCTGTTGCATAGAACCAGGTTTCCCTGTGGCCTCATTTCATGTAGTGCAGATCTGCTGGTGATGAATTCTTTCAACTTTTTTGAAAGTGTTTATCTTGCTTTGTTGCTGAGGGATATATTCTCTGGGTATAAAATTCTATGCTAATATTTTGTATCTTTCAGTCCTTTAAAGACAGTGCTCTGCTGCCTTCAAGCTTACATTGTTTCTGACAAGAAATCTGCTGCCATCTTTATCTCTGCTCTGTACATAACGTGTCTTTTTGCTCTCTGGCTCATTAAGCATTTTGCTTTTTATCACTGCTTTTAAGCAGTTTTGGTTATGATGTGCCTTGGTAGATTTCTTCATGTTGCTTATGCTTGGGGTTCATTGGAATTCTTCGATCTAAGAGTTTATAGTTTTCATCAAATTTGGAAAATGTTCAGCTAATATTTTTTTCAAATATTGTTTCTGACCCCCCTCATTCTTTTCACCTTTATATATATTAGGCTCCTTGACGTTGTCTCACATCTTGCTGATACGCTCTTGTTTTTATTCCCCCAATCTTTTTTCTACGTTTCACTTTGAATTGTTTCTATTGCTTTGACTTCAAGTTCACTAATTTTTTTCTCCTGCAATGTCTAACTTGTAACCCTAACCTTTAATAAAAAGCATTTGTGTAGAGAGATTAAAAACAAAGATGGCAAGAGGTTAACCATTGTGAAATCTAGGTAGAAGATAGGTGGGTAATCATTACACTATTCTTTCAACTTTCCAGTATGTTGGAAATTTTTCTTAATAAGGGATTGGGGGGCAGAGGAAGAATGAGTATTACCTCTCTATGAGAAACCGACCAGATCTTTCAGTCTCAGCGAAAGCTCGAAAAAGCTTATTACTCTAACTAGAGCTTCAAATTCCTTAAACGGTAAGTAGGAGAAAGAGACAGAGACACCCCATGACACAGTCAAAACAGTAAAGTTCAGGGTGACCCCTTTCCCCAAGAACATGTGAGGGAAAGCAAACCAGAAAACTCTCGGTGGCCACATGATTGCCTCATCTTAAAATCCTGAAGTACTTTTATCCAAAAGATGATGAGATCTGTCGACTGAGTAATTTTAAGGGGTTCACCTCACAGTAGTCTATTGTTAAAAGCCTATAGTGTGAAATTCACACGGAGCAGAGGGGGACTCTTGTTCAGAGCCAATGTTTCATTTTCTTCAAATCCCTAGCAACTAGTACCAACAATATTGATGTGTCCAGAGACCAGGGAAAGGCCTCTTTGCTTCAACTCCTGACTACACCAACGCCCAGAAACAGAGTAGGGGCTCTGAAGATCATCTAAGTGTAAAGGTTCTTCCTTTCCCCCTCAGCTGCCAAACAGAAGCAGCTTTGTTCCTACTGCCATTAGGGAAGTTCATGAGGATCATCTGAGACTGGATTAGAATTAGCTGGCAAGTCCTGAGCTCCCTCTAAACACAGTATAAGCAGCCTTCCCGCCCTTACCATTGTAACACTCCTAGCAGCTTATCCTTGTCATTGTGAATCTACACTGGCACAGAACATAAAAATAATACTGCTTGTCCCCAACAGCCATGGAGAGGGAAGATCTGCCAATGCCATTCATCCAGCAGACTAGTACAACCTGACTTCCTGCTCCGGATGAGGCTGGACTAGATGCTCCTACAAATTCTTTCCAGACTGAAGATTCTATGATTTGATGGCATCCTTTTTTTTTTTTTTAATTGGAGTATAGTTGCTTTACAATGTTGTGTTAGTTTCTGATGTACAGCAAAGTGAATCAGCCACATGTATACATATACCCCCTCTTCCTTGGATTTCCTTCCCATTTAGGTCACCACAGAGCATTGAGTAGAGTTCCCTGTGCTATACAGTCTGTTCTCATTAGTTATCTACTTTACGGATACATCCATAGTAGTGTATATCTGTCAGTCCCAATCTCCCAATCCATCACACCACAACCCTACCCCCACCGATTTGATGGCCTCTTGACACAGCGTTAACACCCGAAATCCTCAGAGCTTTGCATTAAGAGTGGCTATAATCATTTCCTCTTTCCTTCTCAAAACAATCCTGAACAACAAGGTTCAGACAGGCAAGGACTGACTTGAAGACACAGGGGAAACACCACAGCAAGAGTAAGTCCTGAAAAGTTTCCAACTGCCAAGCCCCCCAGCCTGGAGACTGGAGACTCATCACTGAATGAAGGCTCAGGCTTGCTTTGGGATGATTTGAGGGTGGACCCTGGGAGCCACAAAATCGTAGACACTGCTCTGCTAGCCTCCCTTCCCTCCTGACTCTCAAACCTGCTGGCTTCTCTTCCTGTACCTGGCTGTAAATGTCTGTGTCCCTCGGCGGTGAACCCAGGCCCTCTTCTCACCCTGCACCCTCTCCTCTGTGATCTGACCCACTCTTTTTTTTTTTTAAATTTTTTATTTTATTTTATTTTTTTAATTTTTGGCTGCGTTGGGTCTTCATTGCTGCACGTGGGCTTTCTCTAGTTGTGGCAAGCGGGGGCTACTCTTCGTTGCGGCGCGTGGGCTTCTCATTGCGGTGGCTTCTCTTGTTGCGGAGCACGGG